>NW_007251436.1:202756-222420 GCF_000164805.1 Carlito syrichta | reverse complement strand
CCCCACCCCCCCCCAAAAAAAAAAACAGTTCACAAATTGGAAGACCTAACCCAAAAGTGATAAGAGAAAGCCAATGGCATAGCTTTGCAGGCTGACTTATAAAACGAAAATGAGGAAGTTGTCTTAACCTTTACAATGATGGGTTATTGCCATGCAGGTTTAAACATGGCAAAGGATTGGTTGAATGTGATCATCTAAACCATGTATGGAAGGCAACTTAAGTTTTATTATGATTATCTGTCACTTAAATAAGAACTTACCTAAGTTAAATTTTATTCACATATGCTAAATGGTTTTGTCTGTCCAGGGACTTCTCAATTCTGGTTTCCACTTTATTTTATTTTAACACAAGTTCAGACACTATTACATTTCAAATTTACAAAATTTATACCAAAACACAGCACTCCAAAGTCTTCAACTAAAAATAGCATGGTTGCATACAATAATTTGGATGAATTTACACAATTATAGGCATAAAACTGAAGTGCTAAATATACTGGTAGTCTACTTATGAATTAGTTATATAGACCTAAAAACCAAAAAGCATACTAAAAAATAGAGTGAATGTCTAGTCTAAAAACTGATAGTAAAATAATTGGAAAGATTTTATTGTTCATGCAAAAATCAAGCTAGCTAGTTTTTATATGGCTCATAAAGTGTCATTATCTTGGTGAATTAACCACCATATAATCCATATCCTGTTGTTTTAGAGTATATATATCTAGAATCATATAGAAATACTTATACTCATGAAGATTAATACTGCTAAGTCAACCTATGAGACTGATAATGTAGAGAAAAAAATCTTTCTGTGAAACAGATTTGTGCTAAATGATTAGATCAGCACAGTCTCTTTTCTAGAAAAAGTAGAAAGAAAGAAAAATTTCCTAAACTTGCTTGAACAGCATAGGATCAAGCACAAGAGAAGCTAGTAGCTTGATTCAGATATTTGATGGCATCAAACTCTAACAGATTAATACACACATTTCAGCCAGAAAAATTGGGATTCTGTATTCACTTATTGGGGCATCATCTCCCTGTGCTTTCATAAATACTTAACACTCTATATGATTATTTCTCTTCATTTAAATATAATATTCTTACTCTATGAGAGTGAGTACTTTCTGTTACTTTGGTTTTCACCAGAAACACATTTTCTTTCTTTTGCAGAACTTTTTATCTGTCTCTAATTTGTTTCATTATATGTTGACTTTATGCTCCCTCTCAGAATGAGCAAATATATGGTTGTTTACAAAACTATTTATTCTCTGTATACACATATACACATTGCTTCTACAGTGGAAAATATAATGAAAGTATCAATGCTGTTGAAAAAAAGAGCTGTATTTATAAAATTAATATCAAATTATAAAAGAGACACTTCTGAAAAACTTCCTTGAAATCCAGAATTTAAACAAAAGTCATCAGCCATTCTCTTCTGAATAAAGCATATATAAAATGACATCACTGGTATTTATTCTATTATAATGATTAATTGATATCTGTGGATATATTTATGCACATATTTTTAAAAACACATTTTCTTTTGTCAAGTAGTTTAAGTTTGAAGAGAAACAAGATAATATAATCAATAAGAGAAGCTGCTTATTGGACAGAGCACTGGATTGAAAGCAAGGAAAAACAATTACTTACACTCTCTGGGCTTCTGTTTCTTTCTTCATATGTATATATATATATTTAGTCAGAGTCTCTTTCTGTATCCCAGGTTGAAATGCAGTGGCACACTAACAGCTACTGCAGCCTTGACCTGCTAGGTTCAGGCGATCCTTCTGCCTCAGTCTTCCCAGTAGCTGGAATTACAAGCGTCCCTCACCATGCCCAGCTAATTTTTTTTTTTTTTGTAGTGATGAGGTCTCACTAAGTTGCCCAGAGTCGTCTCGAACCTCTGGTCTCTGGCAGTCCTCTTGCCTCTGCCTCCTAGAGTGCTGGTATTACAGGCATGAGCCACCGTGCCTGGCTGGCTTCTGCTTGATTAGATATAAAATGAGAAAGTAGGACTTTTAAATTTTTGTTCCAACTTCTAACATGATGATGTTATATAGCCTTAATGAGAAAATGAGATAATCACAAAACTCAGGATAATACAATCAAATCATAGAAGAGTTAATAAAATGTTATTCAATAAAGTGTTATTCTACCATTAAATAGTTCTGTTTTATCTTGGTGGTTTTAGTCTTTGTAGTATTTTCTAAATAAATTGCAATGAGTAAATAATATGACTCCCTTGGAGGCTAGTCGTTTCATGAAGTGTGTTAATTTTTTTCAAACCTCTGGGAATCTTTTATTAAGGGAAATAATGTTTTAGGACGGTAGATGGTATTCTAGTGGCCTTAACATAATACGATCAAATTACTTTAATCTAGCCTAAATGTAGAGAAATGTCTGGTTGTTGGCTTAGGCCAACAACCAGAAAGCAAGAATATTTTAGGCAGAATGCAAATTTTTTTAAATAGGTCATATAGAAAACTATTGATGAAACTATAAAATAGCTGAATAATTCATTTTTAGAAAAATCTAACTGCTTGGATAAGAACTTTGTGCTGGCAAGAAAACTGAAGTATTAAACAATTTACAAAAGCATTGTGGGACAAGGAAAGTTAGTTTGGAAAAGAACCCCGCCCCCCCCCACCCATAGTTTCACAACTATCCTCACTCAGCAGAAAAAAATAATTGCGAAAATCTTTCTGTCTGTACCAAATTTTAATGTTGGTGCAGAATTTGGCAAACTGAGTTGCCCTAATATTTGTACATGATTTAGATGGGCAAATGACTTTGGAATCACTGGCTTGCCATTTCTTTGTGATTCAGCTTTCAGGTGAAAAAAATAACTACTCCAAACCCTTCTAGTTCTTAATTATTCTTTTTGTTGTTACAAAGGACTTTCTTAGTCATAATGTTTCCTCATTAGAAAGCTGTGACATTGTGCTCACCTTGGCAGCACATATGCTAACACTGAAGCAATACAGAGAAGATCAGCATGGACCCTGTGTAAGAATGACATGCAAATTCTTGAAGTGTTTCATATTTTTTAGGTGATCTTGCCACAGTGGAAAACAAATGGTAAGAAAAAACATTCACATTTTTATGGAAAAAAAAGTTGTGGCACGGACTTAAGGAGTTATAAAAAGTACATGAAGGCATCTAGAGGCTTCTGAGACCTTAATAACGTAATTATTTGCATAGAATTAGGAATGAAGGGCACTTCTGGAAAGCTTATTTTGTAACACTCCCCTTCAGTCTTTCTTAGTGTTGACTATTTATTATGGTATGTGGGTTGTTACAGTGACTGAATGACATTGAATTTAAAAGTTTCCAAGGAGTTATTAGCAGGTAAGGACATTGACTTCTGATTTTAGAGCTACGTTTTCTAAGTTTAAGTCTTTGCCATTTACCAGTTGTGTAATACTTATAAAAACACTTAATCTTGGTGCCTTAGTTTCCTCATTTGTAAAATGAGGATAACAGTATCTACCTCAAAGAGTTATTATAATAATTAAATAAGTTACTATTTATAAAATATTTAGAATAATGTTTGGCATATAGTTGATGCTGCATAAATGTATATTAGTTAAAAGTTAAAAATAAAAAAAGATATGAACATTTTCTTGTCTGGATACAACTTGAAATGGGGAAGAGTTTTAGTTGATGATGCTGAAGGGCATTACAATATCAATAAAGAACTTTAAGATCTAGTGTGCCTAATGTTCCTTGTCTTTTATTGAGTATCACAGAACATTAAAACATGATGTCTATAGGAAACCAAAAGTGGGGTTGGAGGAAATGATTTGGTCTGTTTAAAAGTGTATACTCTCAGATAATATTTGCAGGAAAAAAAATTGTATTCCTACACTTTTAAGTTATCACAAAGCATAACTTAATGGAATCCAACTTAATGGGGTTTAGCTGAAATGTTTTAAGCCAGGAAGATCTGACACATTAAATTGGGGTTATACATGAAATTAAAGTACACAGAACTCATTTGAGAAACAATTCATTCTTTTTTTGTGCTGCCAAGGTCTTATTTAGCACATCAAAGAAGACTTTGCCACTTATTAACTGTGTGATTTTGGAAGAATCATTCAGATTACCTAAAGTCTGTTACTTGTCAGTAAAATAGAGCTGACAAGAATTCTGTAGCTTATCCCCCAAACCCCATCTCATTCCACTTCTCTAACAGGGCAATTGTGAATACAAAACAGTTTTGTAAACAGTAGAGATGTATGGATAAAACTGAGCGTGTATCTTGTTTTGTGTCTCCCTGACAACCAAACATGAAATAAATCTTTGGGAAAAAGAGATTTATTGGACAGGTTATTCACAGAAACATAAAGGAGGGAGCAGAGAGTGTCATATTAAAAAAGAGGAAAACCAATAAGGAGCTAATTTTCCCTGTGGACAAATAGGCCCAGTCTCCCTGTAAACCATGTGAGTAATTATCTAGAATGAAATATGAAACTGACTTTCCCCCCCGAAATGGGAGGTTGGAACATTTGACTACAGACTCCCATCCCTTTTTGGTTAAAGTTTGTCTTTGATGACATTAAAACTTCTGATTGAATCTGGCAGCAGATGGGAAGAAGCCTTGAGTCGGAAGAAAGGCCATTATGTCCTGAATTGGTACCCTGAGAGTGCACAGGGCACATTCTACCACAGCTGTAGTGAGGCCAGAGATATTCTGAGTTGCAGCAAAGACACAAACAGCATCAGCTGTGATATGTTTACTATGTCCTTGGAAGTAGAATTAAATTGGGGATATTGCATAGAAAGCAACAATTCACTGTCGCCCAAAAATGCGTTTTTATTTACTGGGTTGTGCTGCCACAAAATTCTTCCTCTTTCTATTCTTCTGAACACACCACACCATCTCTCATCAACTCTCTATAGTGGTTAAATTCCCCTTATTTACCCTATACAGAATCTCCTACCTATACATGTGAAAAGCAAAATTCAGTTAGTCAATGTCTGCTAAGTTTTACCCTGGCTACCACCACTACCAAAGCATGCATATTTATGAGGGGAGCCCCCAGAACCCCAGAATTTATTTATAAAAAATTATGTATTTATTCTTACATGTTTAAACGTCAATCACCTTCAAAGTACTCTCCGTTTGATGCAATATACCTATCAAGATGCTTTTTCCACTGCTCAAAACAGTTTTTGAACTCATAAATATCTCTGCCTTTTAGTGCTTCTGCCATTTTTTGTTTCACCACTTCTACATTGGCAAAATGTTTCCCTTTTCAGGACTTTTTTTATTGGGGGAAAAAAGGTCACTTGAGGTGAAATCGGGTGAATAAGGACTATTGGGCATGGGAGTCATGCTGGTTTTGAGTCCAAAACTGCTGAACATTCAGCACAGTGTGAGCAGGTGCACTGGTAAGTCACCCATCATAAAATGGGCAAACACATTGAAAATATTTTTTTACAAAATCGCTGAAGTTGAATACAGTCTGTCACAGCAACACTAGCAGGTACACTGATGCTGATGGGTTCATAGAATACATACCTAAAGGGGGAAGCCTGTACTACAAGGGTCCCACCCTCCAAAAAGTACAGTATATATTGTAGGAATATATCTATACTAAATATATATATATAGTGTTTTAATTTGAATGTCCTCACCAAAACTCATGTAGAAATTTAATTGCCATTGTGGTAATACTAAAAGATGGGACCTTTAACAAGTGATTAAGTCATAAGGGTTCCACTTTCATGCATACATTATTGTAATTATCAAGGCAGTGAGTCAGTTATGGTAAGAGTAGGTTGTTTAAAAGCAAACTTAGTCTCTCCTGTCTTCTCTTTCTTTGCACACACTGGCTTGCTCTTTTACCTTCCACAATAAAATAACACAACAGGAAGATCCTCACTAGATGTCAGTGCCATGCTCCTGGACTTTCCAGCCTGTAGAATTATGAAAAATAAATCTGTGTTCTTTATAAATTACTCACTGTCAGGTATTCTGTTATAGCAACATAAAATGAACTAAGATACTAAGCTTTCCTTTGTTTTGTAATATTTAGCATATTCAAGTATAAAAAGTTATTTGTTGTCTTCCCAGGAGTCTGTATGAGACTTGTATTCTTCCTTTGGTTATTCTTCATTTGTGAAAGTTTTCTTCTCCCTCTCTTTTTCTCCTTTCTTTAATTCTGTTGTTCAGTAATGTGGGGATAGTTTTTACTTCTATTTGCTCAATCCTCTATTCTTCCTGATGTAGATCCTCTGGATTTGTTCAATTTTGAAGACAGATTGGGGTTGGGGGCTGTGTTTTTTGCAGTTTTGAGATTTGATTAAGTGGGGAGCTGTGGTTAAGAATCTATCTGCAGGTCCCAGTGGGGGTGTATGTTGCCCCAGAAGCAAAATGACATAAGCAAAAGGAAAAGAGTGGAAAAAGGAAAGAGGGATATGAAAGGAAGGTGAAGAGAAAGAAGAAGAAGTGGGAAAATAGACAGGCACACCAACTAACAAATAAAGAAACAAACATACAAAAAACATACAAATTATCATACAAACAAAAAAACTCTGTTGATGTACTCATCCTCAAAAATACTCACACACAAACAGAAAATCTTTTTAAAAAGCATTAAAATAACAGAAACAAGGCAAGTATGAAAACAAACAAGCAAACAAAAAACAGAAAGAAAGAGAGAGAGAGAGAAAACTCGCTCTGCAGCCATTTCTGGAACTTCAGATTCCTTTCCCAAGCACTGATGCTGCTTTTGGCTATCGCTGCATTAGGGAGTGGCTCAAGACTCTAGCCCATCCCCTCTGCTCTCAGCACAGCCTGATAGGGTTGCTGTCAGTGTGGGTCAGACACTCCATGGACTGCTATGGGAGGAGAATGAATCATATCTAGACTCACCTGACTCGGCGGCAGCTACTGCTCCTGTCAGGTTTCCCACTCAGATCAGACGTGTCTGTGCCTGCTCCAGCATGGGGGTGGGGGGCGTCTGTCTCTCTGAGTCCAATGGTCCATACCAGAGGGGTGCGTGGATAGCCTCTGGGTTTCAGGTTGGAGGCTGGACAGAGTTGGACCGGGCAACGCAGGTCTCTGCTCTGTGAACACACATGTGTATTGCAGCATTATTCACAATAGCAAAAACGTGGAACCAACCTTGCTGCCCATTGAGAGAGGACAGGATGAAAAAAAATGGTACATATACACAATGGAATATTATGCAGCCACAAAGAAGGACAAAATGATGAACTTCACAGCAACCTGGATGAACTTAGAGTCTATAGTACTCAGTGATCTATCACAGAAACAAAGAACTGAGTACCACATGTTCTCACTCATAAGTGGACCTTAAAAGATCATCATAATACCGTAAGAAAGGAATTGGCAGTGGTGGGAAACTGCCAGGGGAGGGAGAGAGGGCACACTTCATCAACACGGGTGCCTGCATAATGACCATTTGTATACCTAATCCTGAATTGTACCCCACATCTTAAAAAAAAAAAAAAAAAGATGCAGTTAGAGTTAAGGTTGTGAGCTTTTCACTCGTCATGGAACCTTGAGCCTATCTTTGTTCTTTCTGACTTTTTCACCTTTGACCTTGATTCAGGTTCCTGAGGAACTGAGGAAACAGCCTCCAATTAAACCCAGAAGTAGGTACCATGCAGACGTTTCTCCTTAAGCTTAAGGATTCTAGACCCCTATGAAGCACTCTTCTGGCAACCTCTACAGCAGGTTTTTGACTTTACTGGAGTCCCATCACACTTTGTTCCCTGAATTGACAAAAATGATCACATCACATTTCATTAGGTATTATGCCAAGAGTCTTTCAACATGCATGTTGGTGTTTTCTCTTTAACTTCACTGGGAATATCTAAGATTGCTTTCAGCTTCCTTCAAAGGCAATTTGGCAATCTCCTTTCTTCGTGAAATTCTTGTACTTACTTCCAAATACATAGATAGATAGATAGATAGATAGATAGATAGATAGATAGATAGATAGATAGATAGATGATAGATAGATATTTGAATTTCCATCTTTTCTCTCCATCTTGACCTACATTAGGTTGTGAACTACTAGAAATCAATATTATTAATTTAAAATGCATATCATTATACTTCTATCACTTTCAGAATACATAAAACACTTGTTTTAACTTCCTCTAGTGTTCTACTTTAATTTGGTGAAATGAAAATATCTAAGGTTCTCTAAGTAACTGTATGCAAGTGTCTATAATATATATTTATATGTATATATGCGTGTGTATATGTAATCCCTTAAACATATTTTGACTTTGTATTTTTTATTTTCCTTTGAGGTAGTACATGTAAGTCAAATGGAGCTTTAGAGCTGCTCTTATACATTGGCTGAAGTTCCCAGCTAAAAATGTAATTACTTTAAATAAATAAATACCTCTGGACCTTTAGATAAAAGATTAGAAATATTTTTCTTCATTTAATATTTTCAAAGTACAATACTCTATTTAAAATATGTGATAAACAAATATTATAAAATTATACAACTCATGAGAAAAGTATGATATGATTAAAAGTTGAAAAATTACTAAATAAAATTCATTCAGTTTAAATTATTTATAGACTTCTAAGTAAAAGTAGGGTACTATTTTATGTACCCCTTAAAGACTAAAGATATCTAGATGATGACTAAAGTGAACTGAAGATGAATTATAGATGACCAATATCTTCTTTGTCTTATTTCAGCATTCATATTATATATTTAATGTTATTGCAGATAAGTGAAACACTTTAAACCCAAAATTTTAAATTCCTACCTTGAAATCACATATTAATTTCTTTTAAGCAACAAATGTCATATTTTTAAAAAGCCTTCAGGACATATGATGATTAAGATAAGTTAACTACATCCAGCCAATACTTTTTCCTTTGAAAAATTATCAAATATCATAAAGATTTTTTTAATGAAAATATAGCTAGAGTTAGAGCTTTGAACTTTTTAAAATCTGTATCACCCTCCAAGTTATGCAAAATTTGTAAACATTAAGAAGCTTAGACTTATTACTATTATCCTACCATAAACTTTAATTATTTTAATAAATTTAAGCACATAAACACGAATGAAAATATGGATTATAAATCCATTAAAATATTATTATCATGGATAATGTGGCTGGTAGAATAATATTCCCTGAAGATGTACATATTTACCCTAATCTTCAAAACCTGTGAATGTGTTACCTTTCACGGCAAGGAACTTTTCAGATGTAATTAATTTAAAGATCCTGAGATGAGGATTCTATTCCGGATTATTTGGCTAAACCCAGTGCAATTATAAGAGTTCTTATAAGAGGGAGATAGAAAACTCTTAACTAAAAAAGGAGATGTGCTAATGAAAGCAGAGGTTGGAATGATGGTGTCAAAGCCTAGGAATGCAGGAAATCTTTAGAAACTGGAGTAGACGCCGGGCTCGGTGGCTCAGCCTGTAATCCTGAGCCTTTGGGAGGCTGAGGTGAGTGGATTGCCTGAGCCTGCGGGTTCGAGATCCGCCTGGGCAGCAAGACCTCATCTCTACAGTAAATCAAAACATCAACCGGGCGTGGTAGCGCATGTCTATAATACTTGGAAGGCTGAGGCGGAAGGATCGCCAGAGCCCAGCAGGTTGAGGCTGCGGTGGCTGGGAGCGGCCACTGCACTACAGTCTGGGCAACAGAGTGAGACTCCAACTCAAAAAAAGAAACTGGAGTAGACATAGAAGAGATTTTCTCCTACAGTCTTCAGAAGAAAGACAGCCCTGCTGACAATTGATCTCAATCTTGTAAGACCCATTTTGACTTCTGACCTCCAAAATTGTAAGAGAATGCATTACTGTTGTTTCAAATTACACAATTTATGGCAATTTGTTACAGCCACAATAGATAAATAATACAGAGAGATATAATTTAAACTTCCCATATAGTATCAGCAGGTTTTTATATATCTAAAGATGCCAAACCTTTAATAACTACCGTAATACTTTATGAAAAGGCTTGACAGTAGTAGCGGGAAACTGCGGGGGAAGAGGGGGGAGGGGAGGTGGGATTGACAGTAATCAATATCTACCTGGGGAAGGGGGAGCACACCTCATCAACAAGGGTGCCTGCCTGCACACTCTCTGGCTCTTTTTCTTGCTCTCTGTGTCCTGGCCTCTCCCTATTTCATCCACAGGTGGCTTATCTCTGCTTTTATTCTGTTTGCCTACTCCAGCCTTCTTTCTGAACATTGCCTTCCTCTGAAAATACTTAGGACTTGCTACCCATAACATTGGCTTGTATAGAGCTTTAATATGTTGTAGTACCAACTCTAGTCTTCACACATTATTGTAGGTCTGTTATCTGCAAATACAGTCTAAAATGTCCTTAGTCCAAATTCCTCAGGGAGGTATTATAGTTTGTCAAGCATTCCCCCTTGCTTGGCCCAGTCACCAGTAGCCACAGGGAGAGATGAAATAATTTACAGCTAATATTGAAGGCAGATTCCTTTATAAAGAGTTATGAGAGTGGTAAATAATGGCAGAAATTTGATGTATAAATATGTTATAAACATATTTATTTTGTGACTATCTTTTTATGTATAAACTGTGTATTCCATTATGGAGTGGCAGCTAATTTCATGAATCTTAACTATGTAAATAAATGCTAAGATGAAATAGTATTTTAAAAACATGTTTTGAAGAGCACCAAGACTGTATTATTCCTGGTCTACCAGGAGTAAGACAGCAGTATCACAAATATTTCAATGTAGAAGCTAAGCATCAACACAATGGAGAAACTTGAATTGCTTTATTATCGTACAAGCCATTCTAATTAGGTGATACTGCCAAAATGTCTCTTTCAGTGGTAGTTTGACATAAAACCACGTTCCAAGACAGAGTTAAAAGAATTATTTGGTAGCTCATAGAAATCCAAATATCTGCTTCTGACTCTAAAATAGGGACATTCCTACTCTGCAGATATGGAATAATCATGAAGTAACTCAATAATTTTCTTCCTTCAATGCATAGAATCTTTAATAATAATAACATCCTGAATTTTTCATGCATTATAAAAATCAATGCCTATCAAGGGCCAGAGCCAAATATTGAAATAACTTACAAAATATCTTTTTAAATTCTCAAACATTCTTCAAGATAGCTATTTTTAATTCCCATTTTACAGAAAAGGAAATAAAGAATTGGGAGTAAAGCAATTTGTCCAGGTTAAAACAAGTAAGAGGTAGAATCAGAATTTCAAATATTCTATGCTTTATTTATATACACACTACTCCATGTTTGTCACTGTAGTGATAAGCACACTAAAAATTCTTGTCATTTATAAAAATAACTTATACACAACTTAATATTTACAAATTGATGTTCAATACTAATATAAACATATACAATGAATGAAAAGTGAAAGTTAGACCAAGAGCACTATTTTTCAAGCTTTACTTATAGGATATTTACATTATTCACAAGTCATTTCCATGAACTGGAAACTTTATACCATCTCTCATAGTTGTTAACCTAGCTCCAACCTTCTCTGAGCAGTGTTGATGAAATGACTACCAGATGAAAAAGCACAAGCTGTATCTGGAAAACTAGCAGTTCCACTTAGGAAGATTAACTATGCAGTGAATATTTTAACAAAGACAAGATTGTTTTCACACTTGTGAGCAAGTGCACCCAGGGGTAAATCCAGGTTCTATGGGGCTTGAAACTTGAATGATTTGCACAATCTCTTTTAACGCAAAAGACACAGAATATAAAATTAAAACTAAAAAAAGAAAAATAATATTTATTTGAAATGGAAAATAAAAACAAACAAATCATAAATTATGAAAGTTGATAAACATCACAAGCACCACAGAGTCCAGAAAAAACCATAAAATAACAATTTACTGCCTAACACATCTCTGAAATGCATTTACCCCTTCATTTATTGTCTATGTACTTTTTGATTTCTTCTTTATGTGACAATGAGTTTGTAGGGTTATTTTCTATAGAAAATATCATTTTCTGTAGATAATCCAGTTATTCCTCTAGTATTACTGGTTGGATTTTTAAGTAGATAGTTAATTTTTCTCAGCTTCACAACTTAGTAATATCATGCACATTCTTAAAAAAAGACTGTCAAGTTTGTGAAGCCTCTGTTAATTTTCTTTTATATCTAAGAGGTAAAATTTCAGGATGCTCAAAATTTTCTTATGCAATGATTAATCTTAAACAATATTTGACTTGATGAAACTCATTTTTTATGTCTTTGCTGAAGTAAAACATGAGTATTGTACTTTTTCAACAATGACACTATGCCAAATCAGCTGGAAATTTAAAAATTTTACAGTGTACTTATATGATCTACTCCTCTTTATCTTTATTAATTGAATTATAAGACAATACAAGAGATTGTTTAAATGTCTATTCAGAATTTATTCCTTCTTAAGTAATTACTGCTTTAGTGTCTGAAAAAATTGCTACTTGCTTTTTGATGTTAGGATACTTTTTATTGATTTTTATCATGTATTGTCACTTATGCTATAGATAATTAATTAATTCCCTTAATCTCCTTTTTTATTTTATAGATTTCACATGTAAGTGGAATTTCCACATGTAAGTGGAGTCTATATTATGCAGTATTTTTTCTTTTGTTTCTGGCTCATTTCACTTAGCATAGTGTCTTCCAGGTTCATCCACGTTGTGGTAGATGGCAGGATAAGAGACAGAAAAAAATAGTGGTTACCAGAAGTGTGTGTGTGGGGGGGGGGAGCAAGAATGGGGAGATGTAAGTCAAAAGATACAAATTTGCTGCAGACGTGTGGGGGAACAAGTCTAAAAATCTAATGTACATCATGCAAACTATAGTTAACAAATAATCTAAATTTGTCTAAGTTCTTCAATAAATATATTTAATAAAGATGACAATAGAAAGTAACTTTCTTATAAATCCAAATGTTACTGGAACATTTTGAAATGTTTTAGAATGTCTTTACAAATTTCAGTTAAATGACGTATTCATTTTTATCCATTAATTAAAATCTTTGTGTTCAGATAACTTTAAAAAATCTTCTTAAGTATATGAGTCCTTAAAAACTACTGCACCCGTGTTGCTAGATTTAAGCAAATTTATAGCAATCAGATTATCTCATTCACACTTTGACTATTTGAAGAAAATTCCAACTGGATTTGTGTTCAAGTCAAGCCCAGAGAGAAAAGCTTTTCATGGATATATGTTATTGTTTTTTTTTCAGTAACTACCTATAAATGAAAATACTGAATTTTATAGTAAATCTATGCTTCAGTTTTGAAGAAACTGCCAAGTTGTCTTACAAAATGTTTTGAAACATTTTATGCTTTTTACCATTAATATGGGAGAGTTCAGGTTGTCCCACATTCTTGTCAAATCTTTGAATTATCAGTCTTTTTTAACTTGAGCCATTTTAATGTGTTGTAGTGATATCATGCTGTTTAAATTTTCATTCCCCTAATAATTAATGTTTTGTATCTTTTTATGTGTTTATTGACTATCTGTACATACATTGTTATAAAGCTAATAATCCTCCTTATCACTGAGGCATTGCTATTATTCTAGGTAAAGCCTTTAATCAGATATATACACCATGAATTGCTTACCTCTTTATTTTATTAATTATGCCCTTTTTAAAGAAGAAAGTTTAAATTTTGATGAAGGCCACACTTTTTAAAATTAGATGGCTATTTTTCTGTCTTCTCTGAAAAGTCTATTTACCCAAATTTGTAAACATTTCATCTTAATTTTTTTAAGTTTTACAGTTTCAGTTTCAGTTTATTAACTAATTTATGTTTATAATTCACTTTAAATTATTTTTATTTATAATTTAAGTCAAGAGTTGAGGAGCTTGTTTTTTTTTCCTATACAGACAGTTGTTTCAGAACCATTTGATGAAAATATTATCTTTTTCCCCAGTGAATTTTGTCCTAGTGACCTTGGCATCTTTTTGAAAATCAGTTCACCCTATACTATGTGTGAATCTATTTCTGGAATTTCTATTTTGTTCAAATGACCTATTTGTCTATCTTCATGATGACTACACACTGCATTGACTATTAAGCTTTATAGTAATTCTTTGAATCAGGTAGTGAAATACTCCAATTCCATTCTTTGTTTTAAGAATGCTGTTGATTCTCTTAAGACTTTGCCTTTTCATGTAAAAATGAGCTTCATCAATTATGCCAAAAAAAACCTCTACAAGAATTTTTATTCAAATTGTGTTGAATCTATAGATCAGTTGGAGAAAATTTATTTAACAAACTATTTTGTCTCCCAGTCTTTTAGCATTGTATGATACTCCACTTATTTAGGACATCCTTAGTCATTCTTGGCAAGATTTAGTAGGTTCTAGTACATATGTCTTGCACATCATTCATGAAATTTGTTTCTAAGTGTTAAAAAGTTTGATGTAATTGTTATTATTTTATTTTTAAGTTTTATTTTCATAAGTTTGTTGCTAGTATATATAAATACAAGTAGTTTTATATATTGATGCCATATCCTGTGATTTTGGTAGATTAATTTATACATTTTCTGGTAGGATATTGTTTTATGTTATTTGATTTTCTTCTAGGCTGATTATATTGTCTGTAAATAGATAGTTTACACCTCTTTCTTTCTAATTTCTATGGTTTTATGTATTTTGTTTACTGGTTTCTTTTTTATATACATTTCTTATTTTTTATTTTTTATTTGTTGCATTGGCTCCAACTTTCAGTTCAACATTGAATTGAAGTAGGGAGAATAGAATCCTTTCTTTGCTCCCAAACTTAGAGGGAAAGCACTTACTCTTCATCATTACATATAACATTGGCTGTTTGTTTTTTCATGTGTTCCTTATCAGGTTTAAGAGTTTTAGCTATTCTAGTTTGATGAGTTTTTAAAAATGCTTTATATGGAAATATTTACTCAAAATGTATTCTTGTGTTAGCTCATACATTCTAATAAAATAGATTCTGATGAAATTGCAGTCAAAACCATAATTAAATTGCATTAAAACTGTATGTTTAACTTTTATCATTAAAATTTTTTTAGTAATCATATTTTTTCCTGAATTTTCAAGAATTTATTTTAGAATTCTTAATATATTAAACAACTTAAAATCACTTATATCATTTTATTCAGATTTTAATTTGGATTTCTTTTTTTTTTTTTTTTGAGTTAGCCAAATGTTTATTTCTAATTTTTAGGAGCTATTATTACTTCCTTGTTATTTTTAAAAATTATCATTTTAAAGATGTAAGGTAAAATTCAGGGTTAGATATACAAATGGTCATCTGTACAGGTAAAGTATGGGCCTCACTTTGGTCCTCACTTCACTTGATTTGAGATCACATACACTTATTGATGAAGTGTGACTCCCCCTCCAACAGTTTCCCACTATTGCCAATCCCTTTCTTGTAGTATTATGATAATTGTTCAGGGTCCCACTTATGAGTTAGAACATGTGGAACTCAGTTCTTTGTTTTTGTGATAGATCACTGAGTATCACAGACTCTAAATCCATCCAAGTTGCTGTGAGGTTCATAATTTTGTCCTTTTTTATGGCTGCATAATATTCTATTGTGTATATGTATCACATTTTTTTAATCCAGTCTATTTTTGATGGGCAGCATGATTGGTTTCATGTTTTTGCTATAGTGAATAGTGCTGCAATATTTTTGAGGGCAAGTGCATCACCAGGTTTTTGTTTGCTTGTTTGTTTGCATGTTTGTTTCTTTGTATGTTTTTGTTTTTTCTTATTTTTTGTTTATTTATTTCTTTATTCATTAGTTGGTGTGCCTGTTTTCCTTCACTTTCACATCTATCTTAACTTTCTTTTGTCTCCCTTCTTTATTTTTCTGTTCTTCCCCCTTTTATTTGTCGCATTTTGCTCACAGGGGACATACATAGCCCCCACCACATGGACAGATTGTAAGGAGGTGGAAAATGGGTTTCAGGGTGCCTACACACCTGTCAGCAGACAGCTTCTGAACTAAAGCTCCCCAATCAAACCTTAATCAATTTTAAAAACTGAAAAAAGTACATTCCCCTCATCGCCATTCAGGTTTCAAAATTGAACAAATCCAGAGGATCTACATAAGGAAGAATAGGGGATTTAGTCAACAGAAGTGAAAGCTATCCCCCCATCATGGAAGAACAGAATTAAAGAAAGAGGAGAAAAGGGGAAGGGAAACCATCACAAATGAAGAGGAATCAGAGGAAGAACTTGGGTTTCATACAGAAGACCGCTAGGAAGACAGCACCTGAGAATACAGACTTTGGAACTCAAACCATGGAGAGCCCCCAAAATGACGGATCCAAACCACAAACCCAGAGGTCAAGATATTAATAGAAAGAATAAATAGAAATGAGGAGAGGCAAGAGGAAAGACTGAAGGAGTTGATAACTGAGATGATGGCAATAAAGAATATAGTAAATGAAATAAATAACAAAATGACAAGCATGGAAAGCAGAATTAACCAAGTAGAAGAAAGAATCTCAACACTTGAGGATGAAAATATGGAACTAACCCAAACTGTTAAAAACAGAAAAACAAAGCTAAACAAGACTGAGCAAAGCCACCAGGAGACATGTGATTATATCAAGTGGCTGAACCTAAGATTAATTCCTGAGGCAGATATAAACACAGGGTCCAACCTGGAACATACATTCCATGAAATTACCCAAGAAAACTTCCCTCGTCTTAACAGACATGTGACCATTCAAATATAAGAGATTCAAAGAAACCTTGCAAGACATCACATGAGAGAACCAACTACTAGACACATGGTAATCCACTTACACAAAGTAGGTATAAAAAAAAATCCTAAGGGTAGCAAGAGAGAAAGGTCAGACTACCTACTGAGGAAGGCCAATTACAATAGCAACAGACTTATCTACAGAAACATTACAAGTTAAAAGAGACTGGAGTCAAATCTTCAAATTTCTCAAAGATAAACAATTCCAACCAAGAATTTCCCTTCCAGCTAAGCTAAGCTTCATCAGTGATGGAGAACTAAAATCTTTCCCATTCAATCTCTAAGACTTTGTGCCACCTCCAGATCAGCTCTACAAGAAATGCTTAAGAAAGTATTAAACACAGAAGAAAGAAAAAAAAATGAAAGGGTGACCATACTCTACTCAAGAATACAGGAAAAAGATTGAAAACACACACTCATCAACTCCAAAATCAGAAGAAAACCAACCAACAAACAAAGAACAACAAATCCTGCAATAACCCCATGACAGGGATAAACTCTCACATCTCAATAATTAGCCTGAACATGAATGCATGAAATACATCACTGAAAAGACACAGAATGAAAAACTGGATTTAAAAAATGCTGCAACAATATACTGTCTTCAGGAGACTCATCTCACCCAAATGGACACTTATAGACTCAAGGTAAGAGGATGGACAACAATTTTTCAGTTGAACGAAACTCATTTGGATTTCTCATTGGCAGATATCTTTGACTTTAATAACTTAAATATTTATTTTTAGCATTTCAAAAAAACAACAAATACTCTTTCTTGCTACTTTTTCAAATTATTTTCCTGTTGTATTTTTAATGTGATTCATAGATAATATTCTGTATCTCTAGGTATTCTATAGAATTCATCACTTTCCCAGGTGCTCAATAGATTTTGTCATCATGAAAATATAACAAAGTTATTTTCAGTCTTGCTGAAAACCATTTACTTGATTTAGTCTTGCAATAAATAGGCTACTTAAGTTATTTTTGCAGGGTGACCATTTGTATTGTCCATCATAGTGTAAAAAAGTATCTCCAAACTTCGCATATTTAAATAACTAACGTTCATTGTCTCACCCAGTTTCTGAGGATCAGCAATCTGGAATATACTTAGCTGAGTGGTTCTGGCTCAGAGATTTTCATGAGTCTACAGTCAAGCAGCGGTGTTGTAGTATAGGGCATATAGAATGAGTCTGAAAGATCAGCTGCCAAGTTCACTTACATGGCTGTTGGCAAGAGACTTGTGTTCTTCATGACAAGGGTTTCTCTTTTTTTATATTGGTTTATTCTTATTATATATTAACAAAAACTGTATATTTTTATATTGTACAACATTATGTTTTGAAACATGTAATATGTAACTGGCTAAATTGCACTAATTAATATATCTATTATATTACATACTTTTTAATGGTGAGAACAATTAAAATCTACTTCTTTAGCTATTTTCAAGTATACAATACACTGTTATTAACTATAGTCATCATGTTGTACAACAGATATCTTGATCTTGTCTAACTGAAATTTTATAACTTTTGATCATCATCTCCCCAATTCCCTTCCCGAATACACTGGTAATCATGATTCCATTATTTGCTTTTCTATTAGTTTGACTTTCAGATGCCACATATAAGTGAGATCATTTGGTATTTGTCTTTGTATACAAGACTTATTTATCTTAATTACCATAATGGCCAGGCTCATCCATGTTGTCACTAATGACATAATTTCCTTCTTTTTTTGTTGTCCTTTTTTACTTGATTAATCAAATAATTATTTCTTATTGTCCTTATTTTATTTCAAAGATGTGGAGTACTAAGTCATGATTAGGTACATAAGTGTTCTACATGCAGATGAAATTTGGGCCTCCCACTGCTCCTCACTTTCCCTGGTTTAGGATCAGGTACTTTTAGTGATGTTATGTCCCCGATCCTTCCCTGCTAGTGTCCCACTACTGCTGATCCTTCTCTCATAGTGTTGTGATGAATGTTTAGGACCCACTTTTTTTTTTAATCAATATTTTTTATTATGATATTGTGGGGTACAGTTAAGGGTTAGGTATATAAATATGCTTCATTTAGGCCCTCTTGTTGATAACAGGTGTCTCCCCGTACCCAGACAGATGTTTACTACCATTAGTCCCACCCCCCTTGCCCTCCCCCCATAGTTTCCCCCACCACTGTCAGTCATTTTCTTAAGGTAGTATGTTGAATGATCAAGGCCCACTATATGAGTGAGAACATGTGATACTCAGATCTTTGTTTCTGTGAGAGGTCACTCAGTATTATAGACTCTAATTCCATCAGGGTTGCTGCAAAATTCATGATTTTGTTCTTGTTTATGGCTGCATAGTATTCCATCATGTATATGTACCACATTTTTTTAATCCAGTCCTCTTTTGATGGACAGCATGGTTGGTTTCAGGTTCTTGCTATTGTGAACAATGCTGCAATAAACATTTGTGTGCAGGCATCTTTTTTTATAGAGTAATTTGAGTCCTTCAGGGTATATTCCCAGTAGGGGGATTGCTGGGTCATATGGGAGGTTGATGTTTAGAGTTTTTAGGAATCGCCACACTGCTTTCCACGGAGGTTGCACTAGTTTACACTCCCACCAACAGTATAGGAGTGTTCCCTTTTCACTACACCCTCTCCAACAACTGTTATTTTTTGTGTTATTGAAAATTGCCATTCTGACTGGAGTTAGGTGGTATCTCAGTGTGGTTTTGATTTGCATCTCCCTGATGATTAGTGAGGTTTAGCATTTCTTCATGTGTTTGTTGGCTGCTCAGATGTCTTCCTTTGTGAACTGTCTGTTCATTTCTTTTGCTCATTTTATAGTGGGGTTGTATGTTTTTTTTCTTTTCAGCATGTTTGGGTTCCTTGTAGATCCAAGATGTTAAGCCTTTGTCAGACCTGGAGTTGGCAAATA
>NW_007251436.1:200881-202476 GCF_000164805.1 Carlito syrichta | reverse complement strand
TTTCCATATGAATTCCTGTGTTGTTTTTTCTAGATCTGAGAAGAATGTTGCTGGTAATTTGATAGGTATTGCATTGAATCTGTAGAGTGCCTTCGGTAAGAAGAACATCTTCACAATGTTGACTCTTCCAATCCATGAGCATAAGATATTTTTCCACTTGTTCGTGTCATCTTTGATTTCTTTGAGCAGAGTTTTATAGCTTTCATTGTAAAGGTCTTTCACCTCTCTGGTTAGGAAGATGCCAAGGTATGTCATTTTTTTGTGTGAATGGAATTGTGGTTTTTATTAGGGTTTCAGTTTGTTTATTTTTGGTGTAAAGACATGTGATTGTCTTTTGCACATTTATTTTATATCTTGAGACTTTGCCGAAGGCCTTTATCAGTGTAAGGAGGTTTTTGACAGATTCTGTTGGGTTTTCAAGGTACACGATCATGTCATCTGCAAAGAGAGATAATTGGACTTCCTCTTTTCCTATTTGGATACCCCTGATTGCCTTCTCTTCTCTGATTGCTTTAGCCAGGACTTTCAATACTATATTGAACAGACGGGGTGAGAGTGGGCATCCTTGTGTTATTCCAGTTTTCAGGGGAAATGGTTCCAATTTTTGTCCATTCAGGAGTATGCTGGCTGTGGGTTTCTCGTAGATGGCTTTTACTACTTTGAGGTATGTTCCCTGTATGCCTAGATGTTCGAGGGTTTTTATCAAGAAGGGGTGCTGGATTTTAGCAAAAGCTTTTTCTGCATCTGATGATATAATCATGTGGTTTTTGTTTGACATCTGTTGATGTATTTAATTACATTTATTGTTTTACAAATGTTGAACCAGCCCAGGGATGAAGCCTACTTGGTCATGATGGATGATTTTTGAGATGTGTTGTTGAATCTGGTTTGCTAGGATCTTGTTGAGAATTTTAGCATCTATGTTCATCAAAGATATTGGCCTGTAGTTTTCTTTCTTGGTTGGATCTTTACCTGACTTGGGTATCAATGTGATGTTAGCTTCATAAAATGATTTGGGGAGGGTTCCATCTTTCTCAATCGCCTTAAATACCTTCAGTAGGATTGGAATCAGCTCCTCTTTAAATGTCTTGTAGAATTCTGCTGGAAAGCCATCTGGTCCGGGGCTTTTTTTTTTTGGTAGGTAGTTTTCTTATCTCATAGTCAATTTCCTTGATTGTTATTAGTCTATTTAGGGTCTCGATTTCTTCTTGTTTCAATGCAGGCAGGTTGTGTGATGACAGAAAGTCTTCCATTTCCTTGAGGTTTTCAAGTTTGTTTCCATACAAGTGTACATAGTAGTCTCTAATGATCTTTTGTATTTCTTCAGGGTCAGATGTGACTTCATCTTTTGTGTTTCTGATTGTGCTTATTTGGGTTTTTTTCTTTCTTTTACTTGGTCAGTCTAGCTAGGGGACCATTGATCATTTTTATCCTTTCGAAGAAGCAGCTTTTTGTTTCATTAATTTTTTGTATTATATTTTTGTCTTCTATGTCCTGGATTTCAGCTTTTATTTTGATGATCTGGATTCTTCTGCTGAAATTAGGGTTTTTGTAGTCTTGCTTTTCCAGCTTCCTTAAGTGGTTTGTTAGGCTGT
>NW_007251436.1:126414-200228 GCF_000164805.1 Carlito syrichta | reverse complement strand
AGGATAGATATTTCTTGTTGATGGAGTGAACCTTTATCATTATGTAGTGGCCCTCTGTATTTTTTTAAATTTTTGATAGCTTAAATGGTATTTTGTCTGAAATTAGAATCAAGACTCCTCCTTTCTTTTGTGTTCCATTCGCCTGAAAATTTGTTTCCCATCCTCTTACTTTGAGTCGGTGCATGTCCCTTCTAGTGAAATGGGTCTCTTGAAGGCAGTATATTGCTGCCTGGTGACATTTTATCCATTTTGCCATTCTATGTCTTTTCAGTGGTGCATTTAGTCCATTCACATCCAGGCTAGTTATTGAAATGTGAGAGTTTGTCCCTATCATAGAGTTCTTATAGAGTTGTTCTTCCACTTGGTTTATTGTCTCTCTTTTGTTTTGGGGGTTGGTTCTGTGTATTTTATTCTTTTTCCTGTACTCTCGGGAAGAATGTTGTTCTTTTTCTCCCCTTTTCTTCTGTGTTTAGTACTTTCTTAAGTGTTTCATGTAGAGGTGGTTTGGTGGCAGCGTAAGTTCTTAGGGATTAGATATCTGGGAAAGATTTTAATTCTCCCTCACTGATGAAGCTTAATCTGGCAGGTAGGTTATTCTTGGTAGAAATTGTTTATCTTTTAAGACTTTGAAGATAGGGCTCCAAGCTCTCCTAGCCTGCAGGGTTTCTGTAGATAAATCTGCTGCTATTCTAATTGGTTTTCCATGGTAGGGGATCTGGCCTTTTCTCTTGCTGCCTTTAGGATTTTTTCTTTTATGCCTACTTTGGTTAGGTGAATTATTACGTGTCTAGGAGTTGGTCTTTTCATTTGTTGTCTTGCAGGGGTTCTCTGAATCTCTTGTGTTTGAATTTTTGCATCATTGATTAGATAAGGGAAGTTTTCTTGAATGATCTCATGGAAGGTTTGTTCCAGTGTGGTCTCTGTCTCTCTTTCTGCCTCAGGAAGGCCAATTACTCTTAGGTTCGGTCTCTTGAAGTAATCGCTTATCTCTTGAAGGTTTTTTTCTGTCTTTTTGAGCTTGTTTTCTGTGTTTTTGAGAGTTTGCATTAGTTCTGTATTTTGGTCCCCAAGCTCTGAGATTCTTTCTTCTGCTTGGGTAATTCTGCTTTAGATGCTTATCAGTTTGTTATTTCTTTCATTCACAGTATTCTTTATTACTGTTATCTCAGATATCAGCTCCTTTCTAGTTTCTTCTTGAGTCTCCTCAATTCTTGTTTTTAATCTCTCCATTAATGTCTTGATATCTAGGTTTGTAGTTGGAGACCAGTCATTCTGGGGGCTCTTCATAGTTTGTATTCCGAAGTCAGTTTTCTCAGTGTCTGCCCTCCCAGGAGTCTGGGAGAGACCCATACTCTTCTTTTGGTTTTTCTTCATTTGTGTAGATTTTTCTCTAATCCCTTGAGCTCTGGTCTCCAGCCTCTCCCATCTGTTTTTGTTGCACGCAGTTAGCCTGCTGCCTGGGAGGTCTGTAACTCTTAGTTGTCTCAGTGTGTTCAGCGTAGGGGAGGGGCTTTGTCTCCTGTTTAACAATGTCACTATGGGAACCAAGATGGAGGCTCTGATAGGTGGTTGGGGCGATGCAAATCTGCCTGGAGAATAGCGGAGGTGGTAGTTCCAGTTTCACTTTTAGGGATGCTTGTCTGGGATCAGCTGCACAGCTGGGTGCTGGATCCGGGGTGTCACCAGCAGGCTGGGGTGGAGGAGAGGGTCGGCATTCCCTCCTCTGGAGCTGGAAGCCTCCAATCAGCACCTTACACAGTCTTGGGGTTCTGCTCTCTTACAAAAGCCTGAAGTCGCACGCTGAGTGCCTCAGCCAGGGTGGGCCTGGAGCTCCAGAGCTCCAAAGCTCCAAGGGGCAGGTGGTGGCCCTGGGTCCCTCACAGGGCACTTCAGCCAGAAATGGGCCCGGTATCTCTGAGGATTGGGCTCCCAGTGCCTCCCTGGGTGACTGGCAGTTTGGTACTGGGTGCTGGGTGTGACTACGTAGCCAGGGAGGGAGCTGGGACACAGGACTCCTGAGCAGATGGGAGTCACATATAGTGGAGCATCCACAGCCAGGGGCTGCAATATCTGACCCTGCGTGGGACTGAAGGTCCCCGGGCCTTGTACCAGTGCGGCTGGTGGTGGGCAGGGGGCTGTGGGAAGAAAAGTAAGAGTCTTTTTGGGAACTCATGTTCGGAGTGTCTCATGTATCCACCAATGCTGTCGCCATCTTGTCAATTATCTCCAAGAACCACGTTTTAAGGCAGAATATTCTATAGGGTTCACAACAGGACAGCTGGCTTCTCTCCTCTCAGAACTTTCATGACATGGCAGCTTGCTTTAATCAGAACAAGTATAACAAGGGAGAAGACTGCACTGCCCAAAAGAAACTACATTCTTGTTACAACTTAATGTCAGAAGTGATATACCTTCATTTTGGTTTTATGCGATCTATTAGAAACAAGTCGGCTTCTTCCGGTAAGATGGCGATGGCATAGGTGGATTTGTGAGATTCTCCAAACGTGAGCTCCCAAAAAGACTCTTACTTTTCTTCCCCCAACCCCCCACCCACTGCCAGCCACACTGGTCTGAGGTCTGGGGACCTTCAGTCCCATGCAGGGCCGGATACTGCAGCCCTGGCTGCTGCTGCTACACTATATGTGACTTCTGCCACGCGGGAGTCCCGGGTCTCAGCTTCTCCCTGGCTACATCGTCTTGCCCAGTTCCCAGCACCAAGTTGCCAGTCACCCAGGGAGGCTCTGGGTGCCTGCTCTGCAGAGATACCTGTCCTATTTCGGGCTGAAGTACCCTGTGAGGGACCCAGGGCCACTCTCACCACCCACCACCTGCCCTTTGGAGCTTTGGAGCTCAGGAGCTCTGGGCCCACCCTGGCTGAGGCACTCAGCACAGTCACCCCATGCTGGTGTAAGGGAGCAGCCTATCTAAGGAGGTGCTGATTGGAGGCTCTCAGCTCCAGAGGAGGGCACTCCCGACCTCCTCCTCCACCCTAGCCTGCTGGTGGCACCCCGGATCCAGCACCCAGCTGTGCAGTTGATCCCTGGTGCCTTCCACTCCAGCATAGTACATCACAGTGGATTGCACAGGGACCCAGATGGGACCCAGATGAGTGGAGAGAAAAGATCTGCAAAAAGTGAAACTGCCACCTCTCCAGGCAGAGATTTGCATTGCCCCACCCACCTATCAGCTGCCTCCACCTTGGTTCCTAAGGTAACATCGCTAAACAGGAGACAAAGCCCCTCCCCTGCTGAATCAGACAAAGGCAATGTTGCAGACTCACAAGCTGTGAGTAAATCTAGCTGCCTACAAGGAATAAAAAAGGGTAGAGGCTGGTTATCAGATCTCCTATTTTGACTTTTGATTTTATCATTCTGACTGTTAGTTTTGCTCACTTTTGTTAGCTTCCTTATTTACACTATCTGTTTCATGATTTTATTGGTCTGTCTCTTTGTAGCTAGCAGTACTCTTTAGGGAATTTTGCTCACATGTTTTTTTTACTTCTCTCCAGCCTTGTGTCTCCTTTTTACCTGCTAGTTAGTATGTATGTCTGTTTTCCCTTTCACTCTCCTCTCTTTCTAACTTCCTAATGACCCCCCCTTCCTCCATTATTTTCCTCTTCTGTACCACCTTTTGCTCCAGTGATATATTAAATGCGGCCGTTTAATATATCACTGGGTAGGCAGTGCCTCTAATATTGGTTATGCTCGAGGTGATGTTTTTGGTAAACAGGTGGGGTTTAAGTCTTGCTGAGTTCCTTCTACTTCTTTTAATCTTTCCTTTAAGAAAATGCATGCCTGTGTAGGGTTAACAACAGAATTAATAAATCATATATTTGTAGTTGTTTATATTGGGTTGTTAACTATCAGTGGTTTATCCGGTCTGACATAAGCTTGTGTGAGGAGAATGTTTTCTTGTTACTTATATTAGCAGTATTGCTTCTATAATTTTATAGATTGGTCCAGTGTAATTATAGGAGTTATGGTTGGTTATTGAAATTAAGGCATGTTGGGTAGAGTTGAGCTTGGATGCTTTCTTAATGGGTGGCTGCTTTTAGGCAAACCATGGAAAAGAGTTTAATTACTCTCTAAGTAAGGTTGTTTCCTATTTCTAAAGAGCTGTCCCTCTTTAGAGTAACGTTTAAATATACATGGGGATTGTTTGTTCTGTAAGTAAATTTAAGGTTGAACTAATATTCTATTCTGGACAACCAGCTATCACCAGGCTTGGTAGGCTTTTCACTGCTACTTGAAAATCTTCTCACTATTTTGCAACATAGATGAGTGTGCCCTTCTGGCTGTTCACAAGTAGCTCTCTGGGTTTGGGGTTTTTGGCTATAGTTCTCTTTGTGAAATTGTTCTAGCTAATTCATTATGCAAAAGGTAAAAGTGAGTACCTTTGCTTTTTTGTACTTTAAGGTGTCTTTCATCTTTCCCTTATGGTAATTTATCTATAGCGCCTATGTAAATTTCTATCTCTTGTACTTTTTAAGTTAAGTAAATGTTTTGGTTTACAAGGTTTGATATAATTTAGTTAATTTAGTTTGGGCTAGGGTTAAGTTCAAAGTGGTCATTTGTGAAATCTTCCAGGTGTAAGCCGGGTGCTTTGAGTTTAAGCTACACTTTGTCTATTCCAAGCACACTTTCCAGTATGCTTACCTTGTTACAACTTATCTCATCTAATGCGTTATGATTTATTTTTATGTAGCTGTTGTGTGGGTTGCATTTGAGGAGGGTGACGGACGGTGTGTGCGTGCTTCATGGCCTTTTTTCAATCAAGCTCTCTATTCTTGGTTTACTGCTAAATCCTCCTTTAATTCTTGTTTTCATAAAAATATTCATAATGCTCTAAAGTAGAGAATGTAGCCCATTGCTTTCCACCTCATAGGTTACACCTTGACCTAACGTTTTTATGTTTATACTTGTGCTTACTTTAGGGCCTTTTTAGGGTTTGCTGAAGATGGCGGTATATAGACTGAATTAGCAAGAGGTGGTAAGGTTAATTGGGGTTTATCAGTTATAGAACAGGCTCCTCTAGATGGATGTGAAGCACCACCAAGTCCTTTGAGTTTTAAGCTGTTGCTTGTAGTACTCTGGCGAATAAATTTGTTTATATTTATTTATATTTATGGCTAAGCATAGTGGGGTATCTAATCCCAGTTTGAGTCTTAGCTGTCATGTCTTCAAAACATTAAAGTCACTTTCGTGGATTATTTTAGGTTTGACTGTAGCTTTTTACGGCCTAGTCAGGGTTTAACTATAGTTTGAGTATAATTTAAACATGCTTTACGCCAGATCTTATTAGTTTGGGTTAATCGTATGACCGCGGTGGCTGGAACGAAATTTACCAACCCTATATTTCTAGTATAACTTAGTCAAACTTTCATTTATTGCTTAAATTTTATTACTGCTGTGTCCCATGGGGGTGTGGTTGAGCAAGACATTGTGAGCTACTTGTTAGTGTTCTTGATGTCTGCTCCTTTTGGTCTGTTGGGACCTAGAGGGCATTCTCACTGGAGGGCAGATACTTGCATGTATAATTTTACTAGGAACTAATGAGAAGGCTAAGACCAAACCTATATGTTTATGGGGCTGGGGCCCATCTAAGCATTTTCAGTGCCTTGCTTTAATTGTAAGCTACATTAACCTATTTATTTATAGAGCTAAAGTATTATGTCAGTATTGGTTATATTGGAGCTATTAAGTGAGTGGAAGTGGAATATAAGGGTTTGGGTTACATTGTTTAGGGATTTTAAGGTTTAAGTTGGGAATTTAGGGAAAGTATTGTTGGTTAATAGTATTTGAAAATATAAGTTTAACTATGGATTTCATTCCTTAATAGGGACATGGATCTGTAATTTAATCAAATACACATGAAGCGAAGAATATAATTCAGTATATGTGAATTAGCTATATGAGCTGGTGTAATTCTCTTGTTTTTGGGGTTTGGCAGGAGTATATTATTGCGTTAGTAATACTATAGTAATGGGGGGATGGGGGGGTTTGCATATATAATCCTATTATGTATTATATTCTTTGCATAATGCGTACGTGTACATATGGGTGTACGTGTATGTACGGGCATACATGTACGTGTAAGTGTATGTGTACGTATGGGAGTACTGTACGTGTACGTGTACGTACGGGTGTACGTGTACGTGTACGTGCATGTGTACATACGGGTGTACTGGGTGTATCGGATGTGCGTAATATGTTATGTCCTTCGAGCATGAATTAAATAGCACCTTATGAATATGGAATGAGGAAATACAATACTCAATTTGGGCATGTCTACAACTGAATTGTCTACAACCAGGCCTCCTGGCCTTGCTGAGTTAAGACTCCCCCCCCTTAAAAATTAAAAAATACCAAATGCATTTAATTCTCCCGTGACTGGAAAAGAGGGTGTATGGCCCATTACCATTGTGATGTCTTATTTAAGAGGAACGAGTGGGCAATCTTAAAGTCCATGGCCCTGAAGTAAGAACCAGATGTCAGATATAGTTTCACACTAGCTACCCCCAAGTTTTATGGGCCTGGAGCGAGAAGAGGGATCCGAATTGGATGAGGTTGCTGGTTTCACGTAGGATGGTAGTGCCCAAGAAATAATGGAAGGTGATAGTTGTGTGGAAGAGAGTTGGTTTAATCGTAATGGTGTATGTCTGATAACGTATTTGTTATCCTCTTGGCTACATGAATGGTTAACTCTTGCTGGATAGTCCTGTGTGAAATATGTGTCAGTTGATTAAGGTTTTCTAGTCTGAAAGAATTGATTTTTTTGTACGTGCTTATATTCATGGGGAAAGTAGGTTAATGCACGATTAAACATATATGTCTTATGTAAGATTATATGTATATAGTACTAATACATATTCTTGGGTAAAGGCACTAAATGCACGATATACATATGGTTATATACAATTTTATTAATACTGACATATTATATAAGAATGACTAAGTTGTACAAGTATACAGGGAATAGTTTATAAAGAATGCCAGCTTTGGGGGTTGGTGGTGGGGTACGAGCCTCTTCCTTGAGGTGAGGGTCCTAGGGAGGTTGTTTCCTTCATTTTTGGTTTACAAGACCAAGGTAATACTTATACTATGAGGACCTATCACTTGAGAATCTTATTTTCAATTAGGTTGGTCAGGGGTATAAGGATTAGAATAGTTAGGAAATATAGGATAGAGGCTGTTTGATCAATAATGATGAATGGGTGTTCGACAGGTTGGCTTCCAATTCAGGTTAGTGTTAGTAAGTCGGCTACTAGTATTCAGAATAAGCATTGGCTGAGAGGACGAAAGGTTATGCTTCGTTGTTTGGACATATGTAATATTGGGATGATGGCTAGAATTAAGATAGATATTACTAGGGTTAGGACACTTCCTAGTTTATTGGGGATGGATCGTAAGATTGCATAGGCAAATAAGAAATATCATTCTGGTTTGATATGGGGTGGGGTATTTAGAGGGTTAGCTGGGGTGTAGTTATCTGGATCTCCTAGGAGGTCTGGCGTGAAGAGTACTAGAGTTATGAGGAGTAGTATCAGGACTGTTAATACTAGAATATCTTTGATTGTGAAGTAGGGGTGAAATGGAATTTTGTCGGCATCGGAGGAGATTCCTGATGGATTATTAGATCCAGTTTCGTGGAGGAACAAGAGGTGGACGATTACAAGGGCTGCTACTATGAATGGTAGAATAAAGTGGAAGGCGAAAAATCGTGTAAGGGTGGCTTTATCAACTGAAAAGCCTCCTCAAATTCATTCTACTAGGTTGGTGCCAATATAGGGGATAGCTGATAGGAGGTTGGTGATGTAGTAGCGCCTCAAAATGATATTTGTCCTCATGGGAGTACATAGCCTATAAATGCTGTTGCTATTATGGTAAATAATAATAGGATACCAATGTTTCATGTTTCTAGGAAGGTATAAGAGCCATAATATAGACCTTGGCTTACATGTATGAATAAACAGATAAAGAATATGGAGGCTCCGTTTGCATGTAAATATCAGATGATTCATCTGTAGTTTACGTCCTGGCAGATATGTGTTACAGAGGAAAATGCAGTTGTTGTGTCTGATGTATAGTGTATGGCCAGGAATAGTCCTGTAACGATTTGAAGTCCTAGTCAAATTCCTAAGAGGGACCGAAGTTTCATCATGTGGAGATGTTGGAGGGTGTGGGGAGATCAATGAATGAGTGGTTAATAATTTTTATGAGGGGCGAGTTTTTCGTAGGTTTGTCATTAGGTTCTTGTAGTTGAATAACAATGATGAATTTTCAGGTCATTAGTCATGGTTTGAGTCCATATGGGAATTAATGACTTATGTTGTGTTTTTATTGAGTATAATTTTTTAATAGGTTTTATTGGATTTTCTTCAAAACCTTCTCCTATTTATGGGGGTTTGGGTTTAATTGTTAGTGATGGGGTTGGATGTGGAATAATCAAACTTACATACCGCTGCACAGGCAGATTATAAGTCAGTGGAAAATAGGTTCCAGTGTGCGCATACACCTGTTGGTGGATGCTGGAATCAGCATATAGATTCTGAATCATAGGTTCCCCCTCAATTAAACCTCAAAACTGCAAAAAGTACAGCCCACAGCCCACACTCCAACCTCAAAAGTGAAGAAAGCCAGAGGGCCCTCATAAGGAAGAATAAGAGATTGCACAAGTGAACAAAAGCAACCCCACCTTCCCTGAAAAACAGAATTAAAGAAGGGGAGGGAAAAGGGGAGAGAGAGAAAAATCTACATAAATGAAGAAAAACCAAAAGAAGAATATGGGTCCCTCCCAAACCCCTGGGAGGGCAGACACTGAGAAAACTGACTTTGGAATGCAAACAATGAAGAGCCCTCAGAATGACTGGTCCCAAAGTACAAGCCTAGATATCAAGACATTAATGGAGAGATTGAAAAGAATTGAGGAGAGACAAGAAGAAACTAGGAAGGAGCTGATATCTGATATAACAATAATAAAGAACACTGTGAATGAAATAAATAACAAACTGATAAGCATCAAAAGCAGAATTACCCAGGCAGAAGAAAGAATCTCAGAGCTTGGGACCAAAATATAGAACTAACCGAAACTCTTAAAAACACACAAAAAAGCTCAAAAAGACAGAAAAAAACCTTGAAGAGATGAGCAATTACTTCAAGAGACCGAACCTAAGAGTAATTGGCCTTCCTGAGGCAGAAAGAGAAACAAAGACCACACTGGAACAAACTTTCCTTGAGATCATTCAAGAAAACTTGCTTTATCTAATCAATGATGCAAAAATTCAAACACAAGAGATCAGAGAACCCCTGCAAGACAACAAATGAGAAGACCAACTCCTAGACACATAATAATTTGCCTAAACAAAGTAGGCATAAAAGAAAAAAATCCTAAAGGCAGCAAGAGAAAAAGGTGAGATCACCTACCATGGAAGACCAACAAGAATAGCAGTAGATTTATCTACAGAAACCCTGCAGGCTAGGAGAGCTTGGAGCCCTATCTTCAAAGTCCTAAAAGATAAACAATTTCAACCAAGAATAATCTATCCAGCCAAGTTAAGCTTCATCAGATGGCTTTCCAGCAGAATTCTACAAGACATTTAAGGAGGAGCTGATCTCAATCCTACTGAAGTTATTTCAGGTGATTGAGAAAGATGGAACTCTCCCCAAATCATTTTATGAAGCTAACATCACATTAATACCCAAGCCAGGTAAAGATCCAACAAATAAAGAGAACTACAGGCCAATATCTTTGAAGAACATCGATGCTAAAATTCTCAACAAGATCCCAGGAAAACGGATTCAACAACACATCTCAAAAATCATCCATCATGACCAAGTAGGCTTCATCCCTGGGATGCAAGCCTAGTTCAATATTCGTAAAACCAATAATGTAATTAAATACATCAACATATCAAAACAATACCACATGATTTTATCATTAGATGCAGAAAAAGCTTTTGCTAAAATCCAGCACCCCTTCTTGATAAAAACCCTCGAACATCTAGGCTTACGGGGAACATACCTCAAAGTAGTAAAAGCCATCTACGAGAAACCCACAGCCAGCATACTCCTAAATGGACAAAAATTGGAACCATTTCCCTTGAAAACTGGAACAAGACAAGGGTGTTCACTCTCACCCCTTCTGTTCAATATAGTATAGGAAGACTTGGCTAGAGCACTCAGAGAAGAGAAGGCAATCAGGGGTATCCAAATAGGAAAAGAGGAGGTCAAGTTATCTCTCTTTGCAGATGACATGATTGTATACCTTGAAAACCCAACAGAATCTGTCAAAAACCTCCTTACACTGATAAAGGCCTTTGGCAAGGTCCCAGGATATAAAATAAATGTGCAAAAGACAATCGCATGTCTTTACACCAAAAATAAACAAACTGAAACCCTAATAAAAACCACAATTCCATTCACACAAAAAAATGACATACCTTGGCATCTTCCTAACCAGAGAGGTGAAAGACCTTTATAATGAAAGCTATAAAACTCTGCTCAAAGAAATCAAAGATGACACGAACAAGTGGAAAAATATCTTATGCTCATGGATTGGAAGAGTCAACATTGTGAAGATGTCCATCTTACCGAAGACACTCTACAGATTCAATGCAATACCTATCAAATTACCAGCAACATTCTTCTCAGATCTAGAAAAAACAACACAGGAATTCATATGGAAACACAAACGATCAAGAATAGCCAGAACAATCCACAGCAAAAAAAAAACAAAGCAGGTGGTATCACCTTACCAGACTTCAAACTTTACTATAAAGCTACAATCATCAAAACAACTTGGTATTGGTATAGGAACAGGCATATAGATCAATGGAATAGAATTGAGATTCCAGAAGTAAAACCTCAATTCCTCAACCAACTCATCTTCGATAAAGCCTCCACCACCTACCTCTAGGGAGAGGAGAACCTATTCAGTAAATTGTGCTGGGAAAACTGGCTGACCACATGTAGAAGATTGAAACAGGACCCCTACCTATCCCCATGCACAAAAATTAACCCCAAATGGATTAGAGACCTAAATGTAAAACCTCAAACCATAAGAACCTTAGAAAAGGAAGGACATACCCTCATGGAAATTGGAACTGGCATCCAATTCCTGAACAAAACCTGAAACCCACAGGCCATAGGAGATAAGATAGACAAGTGAGACCTCATTAAACTGACAAGCTAATGCAAAGGCAAAGAAACCATCAAGAGAGCAGGGAGACAGCCTACAGATTGGGACAAAGTATTTACCAACTCCAGTTCTGACAAAGGCTTAACATCTTGGATATACAAGGAACTCAAATGTGCTGAAAAAAAAAAAACAAGCAATCCCATTATAAAGTGGGCAAAAGATATGAACAGATACTTCACAAAGGAAAACATCTGAGTAGCCAACGGACACATGAAGAAATGTTCAACCTCACTAATCATCAGGGAGATGCAAATCAAAACCACACTGAGATACCACCTAACTCCAGTCAGAATGGCAATTATCAATAACTCAAAAAATAACAGTTGCTGTAGAGGGTGTGGTGAAAAGGGAACACTTCTACACTGTTGGTGGGAATGCAAACTGGTGCAACCTCTGTGGAAAGCAGTGTGGCAATTCCTAAAAGCTCTAAATATCAACCTTCCATATGACCCTGCAACCCCCCTACTGGAATATACCCTAAAGAACCAAATCACTCTATAAAAAATTACCTGCACATGAATGTTTATCACAGCATTGTTCACAATAGCAAGAACCTGGAACCAACCATCCTGTCCATCAAAAGAGGACTGGATTTAAAAAATGTGGTACATATTCACGATGGAATGCTATGCAGCCATAAACAAGAACAAAGTCATGAATTTTGCAGCGACCTGGATGGAACTAGATTCTATAATACTGAGTGACCTCTCACAGAAACAAAGATCTGAGTATCACATGTTCTCACTCATATAGTGGACCTTGATTATCCAACGTAATTCCATAAAAAAATGACTGACAGTGGTGGGAAACTATGGTGGGGAGAAGGGAGATGGGATTAATGGTAGTAACCATCTGTCAGGGGACAGGGAGACACCTCTTATCAACAAGGGTACCTGAACAAAGCATATTTGTATACCTAACTCTTAACTGTACCCCACAATATCATAATAAAAAAATTGAATATAAAAAAAAGATTTTAGGAAGAGGATGGTGATCAAGCATTAAGAATCTTGATGAAGGTCTTAGAATTATTCCCGGGGGAAAGATCATACACAAACACACACACACACACGCACGCACGCACACACACACACAGACACAGACACACACATACACACACATACGCACACACATACGCACACGCACACACACACACACACACACATATATTTTCATGGAGTTTGATCGTGGATTCTAGTTTAAGAACTTATTATGTAGGACATCCTTTCTAGAGTCTGTATTTCTGTTAGTATTCAGAGGGCAGCCATGTGTTGTAATAATCTCCATTCAACCAAAATCAGTGATGTTTTTTATTCATTTTTCCTTTTAAATAGAGTTGATTTTTAAGAGCAGTTTTAAGTTCACAATGAAAGTGAGCAGAAAATACAGAGAGTTCCCATATCTCCCTGTCTCCCATCCCCACAGCCTCCCATCCTGTGCCAGAGTGTCAAATCAACATTGACACAACATTATCACTCTAAGTCCATAGTTTTCATTAGGGTTTACTCTGGGTACTGTAAATTTTGTGGGTTTTGACACATGTATAATGATGTGTATCCACCATTAGAGTATCATATAGAATAGTCTCACTGCTCTAAAAATAATCAGTTCTCTGCCTATCTATCCCTCCCACTCCTGAACTCCTGGAAACCACTGACCTTTTTATTGTCTCCCTAGTTTTGCCTTTTCCAAAATGTCATATAGTTGGAATTACAGAATATATAGCCTTTTCACATTGGCTTCTTATACTTAATAATACGCATTTAAGTTTCCTCCATGCCTTCTAATGGCTTAATAGCTCAATTTGTTTTAACACTGTATGATATTCCATTGACTGAATGGCTCAAAGTTTATCTATTCACTTATACAAAAAGCATTTTGGTTGGTTGCTTCCAAAATTTGGCAATTGTGGATAAAGTTGCTATAAACATTCATGTGCAGTTTTTTGTGTGGACATAAACTTTTAACTCATTTGGGTAAATCCAAAGATTGTGATTGCTGGATTGTATGGTAAGAGTAGGTTTTGTTTTGTAAGAAACTGTCAAATTGTTTTGCAATGTGACTGCACCATTTTATATTCCTACCGGCAATGATCGAAGAGTTCCTATTGCTCCAAATCCTTACCAGCATTTGGTGTTGCCACGGTTCTGGATTTTGGCCATTCTAAAATGTGTGTGTGGTGGTTATCTCACCGCTTTAATTTGCAATTCTCTAATGACATGTGATGTGGAGCATCTTTTCATATGCTTGTTTACCATCTCCATATCTTCTTTGGTAAGGTGTTGTCTCAGGTCTTCTATTAATTTTTAAATTGGATCATTCATTTCTTACTGTCAAGTTTTAAGAGTTCTTCATATATTTTGAATAACAACTCTTTATCAGATAAAAAAAAAAGAAACAAGTCACTATGTCCAGTGTACATTCAATGGGAAGGAATTTAAGTTCTATCTCCTAAAGGGAGATCTCAAACTATCTGTGGACTTACCTTTTTAAACCACAATAAAAATTTTTAAATGTTTCCTGAAATCTACAAGGAACTAAAATTAATTGAAAAGAGAAAAATAAACAACCCCATAAAAAGTCAATAAAGGATATGAACAGACACTTCTCAAAGGATGACATAGAAGCAGCAAACAGACACATAAAAAGATGCTCAGCCTTACTAATCATCAGAGACATGCAAATCAAAGCTACAGTGAAATACCTCACACTGGTAAGGATGGCTACCATTAATAAGTCAAAAAACAAAACTAAACAAAAAACATGCTGGTGCAGCTGTAAATAAAACAGAATGCTTCTATGCTGTTGGTGGGAAAGTAAGCTAGTTTAACCTCTATAGAAAGCATTGTGGCGGTTTCTCAACAAACTAACATTTGAGCTTCCATACAATCTAGCAATTCCTCTTCTAAAAATATACCCAGAGGAACTTAAATCTCTATGAAAAAGATATCTGCACATGTATGTTTATTGCAGCGGTTTTCACAACAGCAAAAACCTGGAACCAACCTAGATGCCCATTGAAAGTGGACTGCATAAACAAAATGTGGTACATATACATGATGGAATATTAAGCAGCTGTAAAGAAAAATAAAATCATGGCCTTCGCAGCAACATAGATACAGCTGAAGACCATCATACTAAGTGAGCTATCACAGAAACAAAGAACTAAATACCGCATGTTCTCACTCACAAGTGTGGGATCGGCAGAGTTGGACACTGCTAAAGGAGGGAGGGAGAGAGATGGAAGGGGAGCACATGACAACACACTGGGTACCTGTTCCACTATCAAGGGGCATAAGGGCCAGCTAGAAGCCCAAACCTCACCTGCATGCAAATTTCTTATGTAGTAAATTCTCACCTGTACCCTAAAACTCTAAAATAATTTTTAAAAAAAGTTTCCTGAAGTATCTGTTTTAGAAGCATCTTTCATTTTTTAAATTTTTTGTGTAACTTTAATCATAATTTCTTTAATAACCTTTTTTGAAGAATTTTGACCAAATATATTGGTTATAGTGACAGCATCTTAATAAAATACCACAACTATTATTGAAGACAGAAAATTAATTAAACTGAAGCTGTTTATGATCGGGGCCAAAATTAGAGTGAGGCAAGAGAGGAACCAAAGATGCAAAGTTTAAGAAAGCATTTACGGCCGGGCTCGATGGCTCAGCCTGTAATCCCAGCACTTTGGGAGGCCGAGGTGAGTGGATTGCCTGAGCCCATGGGTTCGAGACCCCCCTGGGCAACTTGGCAAGACCTCATCTCTACAAAAAATTTTTAAAAATTAGCTGGACCTGGTAGCACGCACCTGTAGTTCCAGCTACTTGGAAGGCTGAGGTGGAAGGATCGCCAGAGCCCAGCAGGTTGAGGCTGCGGTGGCCGGGAGCGGCCACTGCACTCCAGTCTGGGTGACAGAGTTAGACTCCAACTCAAAAGAAAAAAAAAACAAGGAAAAGAAAGCATTTACTCTCAAGGTCATGAACGTGAATGCACACGAGAGTGAGTGCCTCTCAATGTTGTGCTATTGTTGCCTTGCTTGCTTCACCTTAGTCCTTGTCCTGCTCTAGACTTCTATGCAAGCTCCATTGACTGCACAAATTGTGTTTTATTCATTACTTTTACTTTTGTCTCCCTTCTCCTTTTACATTTTGAAAGTATCCCGATTCTTACAATTTTCTTCATGTCATCTGATGTTATTTTGATTATTAACATTTTCTTGACTCTCAACTTTCTTTTATCTTTATATTTTGCGCTCAAAAATTTTTTTTTACTGTGCTAAAATAAGTTTTGATATTTTGCATTGTCTTTTAGTATTGTTACTTTAAGTTAGAATTTTTAAATTCTAATCAAGATTTTTTTTCCCATCATAATTGCCTTTTGGCATGAGCAATAATTTTGGAAAATAATTTAAAATTAATTTGAAATTAAGGAACACATAAGAACAATTTGTGGATATGTTACAATTGTTGTTACATTGTATTAAGCTACATAATTTTGCAAAATAGCAATACTATATCAATTGACTTGATGAATGAGAATAATTTTATCCCTAGAATATTGCTGTCCTACATGGTTGGCAGTTTTATTTGAAACTGTCAAAAGTTCATTACAAAAAGATGTGTTAGGTACACTAAGACAAGGTATAATATGCTGAAATATATAAATTCAGCAAAAATTCACACAAAACCAGGTTCACTTTTTGTAGTGTTTTTATAGGTTTTGTTGAACATACACTGGAATTCAGATAAAGTCAATTTTTGACCATTGCTATAAAACAGAAAATAAAATTTATGGCACGTTTACCACTGTGCACATTGCATTTTGTATTATATACTTTGAATCGGAGATAACTTTTATTTTTCCTACAGGTTTCCATGCATAGTGATTTGAAGAGTTTGCCACCATACCGTTTCTGGTTCCATCTATTTCGAAACTGCCTGTTACTCATTCACACATAGTCTTCCAGGGCAAAGTGCAATAAGACACATTCATACAACAACACAACCTCTATCCATGCACCCATTGTGGCATGGTACCAGGCAAGTCAATACAGTAGAAGTGAGGAATTTTTCTGGAAGTTATCTTATATCACGATAATGACTTCACTCAAGATATACATAACAGTGACCCACATAAATATATCATCAAAATTTAAACTAAATTTATTTCCAGTTTAAATTACGCTAACTTTATTCCACAACTGTTCATGATTTTTCTTGTCTTCTCATGAAAAAAGCTATGATGAAGGGAAAGTCAGAATAGAAGTAAACAACAGTTTGAAAAAATGCATTTGAATTATATTTCTAAAATTAACAAAAACATGACCATATAAACATCCTTAGGGATTTTGAAAGAGGTCTATAATTTATATCTACCTATGAGTACAAATAATCCAAAATGTACATTAGATATGTGAATATATTAAAAATATGCAAAAATATATCACAAGTCACAGTGATTCTTATTGTATATTTTTGTTCACAAATAATTGTTTTGCTTTAAGTTAAATATTAACTTAAAATTTACATTTTAATTTAAATTAACTGAAACATTTTTAAAATTTGAAAACTTATTTAGACTTAGAAAAATCACTAGATTGATTTTGTAAAATTATATTTGATGTATCACTGGAGCTTGGCCAGCGATACATTTCTACTAATATGTGGAATAATACATTATTAGTTCATTATTAAATTAAGTCAACCAGATGTCAAGTGCAGTGGCTCGCTCCTGTAATTCCAGCACATTGAGAGGCAGAGGTGAGTAGATTGCCTGAGTCAAGGGGTAGGAGACTAGCCTGGGCAACTTGGCAAGACCTTGTCTCTACAATAAATTTTAAAAAATAATAGCTGGGCATGGTGACATGCGCCTGTAGTTCCAGTTACTTGGAGGGCTGAGGCAGAAGGATCACCAGAGTCCTGCAGGTTGAGGCTGCAGTATCCATGAACATGATGCCAATGAACTCCAGCATGGGTGACAGAGTGAGATTTAGACTAAAAAAAATTGAGTCAACTAATATTTAATGAGTACTACTTTATGAAAGATACCATTATGAGTACACACAAAAAAATTAGCTATGGAAAAACATGGAAAGTTATTCTGTATCAAGATGGTTAATAAAGACTTCACTCCAGATGTACATTACAGTGACCCACATAAATATACCACCAAAACTTAAACTAAATTTAACCGCAGTTCAAATTGCCATAATTTTATTTCACAAATGTTTATGATTTTTCTTGTCCATGAAAAGTTTTGGAAAAATGTAACAAAGTTTATAATATATATGGGTAAGGGTGACTAGCTGCATTAGACTAATTAAGAAGTAACTTTTAAATTACATATCTGCGAATAGATGTAAGTTCTTTACCCCACAAAATAACAGTCCATTCAGAGAGATACATACTCACAGGAGAAAGGTAATGTCCAAATAGGTTTTAATTCTACATATGGCTTGTTTTACCTAGGTTCAGTTATGAAGAAAGGGAGGCTCCCAAATCAAAGAATGGTGTTAAGAATTTGTTCTCACTCAAGGCAGAGTTTAGAGCAAGTTTATGGTGGAGAAGGGTGTCTATGTTCTATGGTATAAATAGCATATAGGTGCCTAGGAAAGGGATTCTTTCTCTTTTTTTCTTTTGTCTCTTTTTTAAAATTGTTTTTTATTTAAGGTATGGTATGAGGTGGGGAAAAGACATGGGTATTGCCATGATGTTAGTTGAGCAAAGTTTCAGATGGAACAACAATGGTAGCTTAAACTGGATGTGTATCCTGTGGCCTAGATCGGGCTGAAAAACAATCATTAAGACTCTTTATGAAACTAGCTGGGTCCCTATTGAAAGTTATCTTGCATCCAGGGACTAGGTTGCATCCACACAAGTAATCTTTAACATTTGTTTATAGCACATGCCAAATGCTGTCTTACATTTCAAATATAGCCCTAGTGATGAAATACAGTTGCCTGAATTAAATTCAAGTTGCCTTAACCAGCTTTAGACTAAGGTCCCCTTCTTTAACTAATTTTAATGCAGGATGGTGACTAAAGAAAGTCTTGTTTCATAGTAATATTTGCCTTGGGAGCCTCATATTAACCAAGGAATTTTCCTGTGGATCCTTGTTAATCCAATTATTCAGTTTTATTTTGAAAGATTCAGTGAAGAGTGATATCATGATCTCAAAAATATCTTTATAAATTTTAATATACCTGTTCTATTCTATTTGATTCCACTCTTCTGTTCTACCCATTCTGTTTCATTCCATTTTATTCCCTGCCAATTCATTTCACTTTATTCAATTTTGGGCTAAAGAGGATGGGGAGAAAATTGGTTTCCACATATATTGAAGACTTACAGTGCATGCAAAATATGTCCCCTTTAAAATGACATCTACTGACTTTGTATCTCTGAAATAAAAACTTGAGCTACCAAAATGAGAATGTAGGTGTTTGGAAACTCAGTACCTGCACCCTTAGGTCCTTTATTCATGAAAGTGTTGGCCAAAATGCAACAGCAATAACATCCTTTAAAAGCTTGATAGATATGCATCTTCTTGAGTCCTACTTCAGATCTACTTATCAGAATCTCTGGGTGTCCAGCACAGGAATCTGATTTATCAAGCTACACATGTTATTCTTAATCATGTTTAAGTTTGAGAACTACTTACCTCAGAGAACTGTTAATTCACTAGTTGACAAAAATATTAGTTTCATATCAAGGCCTAACAATTCTTTTAATTTTGTAATTTATTGCTTTATTATAAAACAAATACATTTGCATAAGATTAAAATGACGCAAGCCGGGCTCGGTGGCTCAGCCTGTAATCCCGCGCCTTTGAGAGGCTGAGGTGAGTGGATTGCCTGAGCCTGAGGGTTCGGGACCCGCCTGGGCAGCGAGACCTCATCTCTACAATAAATCAAAAAATCAGCCAGGCGTGGTAGCGCATGCCTGTAATTCCGGCTACTTGGAAGGCTGAGGCAGAAGGATCACCGGAGCCCAGCAGGTCGAGGCTGCGGTGGCCGGGAGTGGCCACTGCACTCCAGTCTGGGCGACAGAGTGAGACTCCAACTAAAAAAAAAAAGATTAAAATGATGCAACATGGGAATTTGTTTCAGAAATATTAGTGATATTTCTTAAAATTATTGTCAGGGGATCTAGAAAACATATTTAGTGTCCTTATCCCCCAATTCTGCCTTTTGAGTATTAAATTACAAGCTGGGCATGGTGACTCACCCCTATAACCCCAGCACTTTGGGAGGCAGAGGCACGAGGATTGTCTGGGCCTGAGGGATCAAGATCAGGCTGGGCAACTTGGCGAGACCTTGTCTGTACAATAAATAAAAAAAAAAAATTAACTGGCAGTGGTGGTGTGTACTTGTAGTCCCAGCTACTTGGAAGGATGAAGCAGAAGTATTGCCTGAGCCCAGCAGGTTGAGGCTGTGGTAGTGGTGAGTGTGCCACTGCACTCCAGCCTGGGCAACAGTGAGACTCTGACTCAAAAATAAATAAATAAATAAAATTCCTTCATCAGCACATGTGCATACTAAGTTGCATAAAAAGCTAGAGTATAAAAGAAAATTCAAGGTCTGTAGAATGGAATTGGCAGCATGAGATCTGTTGGTGTGAAAGAACTTTATTAAAGCATGCTAACCACATTTATTCCCCCATAATACAAGGAATTAGATTACTTTTTCTGTAACAAGAATTCTTAAAGCTTGCATTTATTGATCCAATTGTTGAAGCCCCAAAATATTTAACAGTCTTGATACTTTCAACACTTATGGATTGATAAATAATATAGCATGTGTAAATGTAAGAGTATTTCTGTCCTCACTCAAAATTAGCAAAAAACCAGGCATAGAGATTGACATACACACTAATTATTAGCAAAGATAAAATGATAAAGTTGAGACTAAAAGAGAAACACACTTTTGTAAATTTCACTTTTAGACAATTTAATAGTCTATTTCCATTCATAATTGTTATCATATATTGATTATGCATTTTATATTTATACAAAGTCATCTGATGATTTATATATTTACATACATGCATATTTATATATTTTGTAAATGATAATTAATTGGCATAGGAATAGCTATGTTAAAGGCTAAGGTGAGCATCTAGGAAAATTATGTGATCTAAATCACAACAGGTAATTTTAGCACATATAATATTTTAAGTAGGCTCTAAAATTATTTTTATACTTTATTTCAGAAAGTAGATGGCTGAAGTGGCATATCTGTACTGATGTGGCTCTATACTGCTTGATATAGGCTATTTGGGGCAAAATTACCAGTTGAGGCTTGAAGGCTCTGTGCACCTGTTTCCCAAATAGGAAGAACATTCTCAGTTTTGGTAAACCCCCAAAAATCAAAAGAGGAACTTATTCTTTGTGGTAATTGGAGGGAAATAAAATATAAAAGTTATGTCCAGGAGATGAAGTTCTGCTAAAGTGATTCACAAGCTGCAAGTGATCTGGGGTTAATTAGAGTTGTTGGTTTTTTTGTTTTTTGTTTTGGTCTCCCTAGTCTTAGGGAACCTTCCAGAAAATTCAATCAGAAAGTGATACAGACATAGGGAGAGAGAATTTTTTATTCTGTCTGTGTGTGCTCTATTCCTTTGCCTTACCTTCTTGATAAGATATCCAGCTCTTTTGAGTTTTTCTCCAAATGCATGTCCCTTCTGTGTAAGCTATCCCAGGAATAAGTTGTCTTTAATGAATATTTGTAAGTTAAGACTTGCATAAAAAGCTGTATCTTCATATGAAAATTAAAACAAACCCACAAATATGTATGCATATATATGAATTTGTGGGGTTTGTGTTTGTGTGTGTGTGTGTGTGTGTGTGTATTGTGCTTACAGTCAACTGGAAAAGCCAGAAGAGTGCTGGTTCAGTATTGGAAATAAACATTTTGACTTTATTTCTAATCTCTTCCCCTTATACCCAACCTATTTTTCAGATATTAACAGAGCACCTTAAATAAACTTAGCACCATTGAGAAAGATTCACATTAATAATTTTATTTTATATTAATAACATCTTTTAAAATAAGCCTGTTACATTTATTTACAGAGGAAAGTAAATATTCAGAGTGGTATAAAAGCTTGAAAAGTTTCATTGGCTTATAACTAACAAGGGTTTCCAATATGTGAGCTTTAAATATATTTTCACTCAATAGTTCTATAGAAAGATGAGATAACTTATGTAATTATTATTATATGGATTTTGGTGAAAAGTAAATTTTATGTTTTTACAGTGATAATAAGAAAATGTCTTAGTTCATTCTTGCTGCTATAAAAAAATACCTTACAGTGAGTAATTTGTAAACAATAAAAATATACTTCTCTCAGTACTGGATGCTGCGAAGTTCAAGATCAAGGTGCTATCAGATTCAGTGCCTGGTAAAGGCTCTCTCTGTTTTGTATACGGCAATTCTTACTGCATTTTCCTGTAATAGAAGGGAATGAAAGGGACTAGGGCACTCTTTTCACCTTATTTTATAAGAACACTAATCTCATTCATGAGGGTAGAGCCCTTATGACTTAATCACTTCCCATAAGGCTGCACAACATAATACAATCACACTGGTATTTAGGTTCCAACATAAATTAGAGGAGGAAGTGTTGATTAATTTTAGGTGTTAACTTGACCGAATTAAGGGATACTCAACTGGGTATGTCTGTGAAAAATGTTTCAGGAACAGAGTGACAATTAAATCAATGAACTCAGTAAGGAAGATGTGCTCTCACCCAGTGTGGGTAGCATCATCTAACTGGCTGAGGACCTAGATAGAAAAAAACTGTAGAAGAAAAGTAAATTATCCCCCTTGTACGCTTCAGGACTTAAGCCATTATTCTTCTGCCCTTGGGCATCTCAACTTCAAATTCTCTAGCTTTTGGACTCTGAAATTTGGCACCGGTGGCCCCTCAGGTTCTCAGGTCTTCAGCCTCAAACTGACAGTTATACCATTGGTTCCCTAGTTCTTAGGCCTTCAGAGTTGGACTAAGCCTCACTTCCGCATTCCCTGGTTCTTTAGCTTGCAGATAGCCTATTGTGGGAGTCGGAGCCTCTTTAATCTCGTGATTCCATTCCTTAAACTATCTGTTTTTATATATCTGTACCTGTATTTATATCTCTATCTACTATTGGTTTGTTCAGGCTCTCTGAATAATACAAAGGAACATCAGTATTTAGACCATAGCAATAAACTAATAAATACAGAAGAAAGATTATATCTGCTTTTTAAATTTACTTCTCTATTTCTCTGCTATTTAATTATTTTCCTTAAAAAAATTATATTTAAGGCAAGCAGCATGATGTTTTGATGTACATATGCATAATAAAATGATTACTACAGCCATGATAATTAACATACTAATCATTTCATATATATATTTGTGTGTGTGTTAAGAGAACCTTAAATCTATTCTCTTAGCAAATTCTCAGTATACATTATGGTATTCATAACTATGGTCTTCTTTCTGTGCATTAGATCCTTAGGCTTATTCTTCCTACATAAGTGCAACTTTATACACTGTGACCAACATGTCTCCACTTACCCTACCTTCTGCTCCTGGTAACCACTACTCTGCTCACTGCTTCTATGAATTCAACTTTTTTAAAGGTTCAAAACAAAGTGAGATAGCATAATATCCTTGAGGTTGATCCACACTATCGCAAATGACTGGATCTTGATTTCTGAAGTTGAATAATGTTTCTATTTATTTACCACACAAATTCTTGATGCATTAATCTCTTGATGGACATTTGGGTTACTTCTACCTCTTGTATACTTAAAATAATGCTTTAAGTAAAATGGGAGCACAGATACCTCTTTGAAGTACTGATTTTAATCCCTTTGGGTATACATACTCAGAAGACAGATTGCTGGATCATAAGGCAACTCTATATGTAACTTTTTGAGGAAACTTCATACTGTTTTTCATAGTGGTAGCACCAGTTGACATTCCCACTAACAGTGCACCACATCATCTCTAACACTTGTTATCTCATCTTTTTTTATAATAGCCATCTTAAATTGTGTGAATTAATATCTGTGAGTTGTATTTCCCTGATAATTAGTGATGTTGAGCATCTTTTCATATACTGTATCTATTAGTCATATGTTTGTCTTCTTTGGGAAAATGTCTATTTAGGTCCTTTGCCCATTTGTTAATCAAGTTATTATTTTTTATTTTTGCCATTGTGAGAGATTCTTATATATTTGGGGTTAACCCTTTATCAAATGTATGGTTCATGAATATTTTCTTCCATTCTGTACGTTTTCTTTTCAGTCTTTTGATAGTTTATTTTGCTGTGCAAAACTTTTTATCTATATACTTTTATACACTATATAGTTTAGTTACACCTTTTATCTATAGAGAAGGAAGAATTACATCTGATTTCTATGAAAAAAATGCAAGTACCAAGAGAGTTAAGTGAACTATTTAGTGCTTGTATTAGTCAGGGATCTCCAGAGAAGAAAAACTTATAAGAGCTAGTTAGCTATCTAGCTGTACAGATAGATAATAGATTAATAGGTAAGATATAGGTATAAATTTACATATAAAAATGAATTCATTAGAGAAATTAGCTCATGATTATGGAAGCTGAATAGTCCCAGACAGGCCATATGCAAGCTGGAGAACTTAGGATGACAGTAGCATGGCTCAGTCCAAGCCTGAAAACCTCTGCATCAGGGAAACCAATGTTGTAATTCTCGGTCAGAAGCCAGACTTAAAACTCTGTGCGTGTGTAAGGGGGTCAGGGGATGCTGGTGCAAGTCCTGAAGTCCAAAGGCCAAAAGCCTGTGATTATGATGTCTATGGACAGGTAAAAATGAATGTCCCAGCTTTAGAAAAGAGAGAGAGAAAATTGCCTTTTCTCTTCCTCTTTTGTTCCTTCTGGTCTTCTAGTGCCTGTTCACATTGAGAAAGATCATCCCCACTCAGTTCACCAACTTATCTCTTCTAGAAACATCCTCATAGACACACACACAAATAATTATTCATCAGTTCTCTAGATATTTCTAATTCAGTCAAGATTACACCTAAAAGCAAGCATCACACTGCCGAAAAATAAAAAAAGAAAAAACACCAACCTAGAATTCTATATTCAGTGAAATTATTTTTCAAAAATTAGGGAGAAGCAAAGACTTTATCTAAGAAGTGATAATTGAAAAAATTCATTGCCAGCAGATCTGTCTTGTAAGAACCATTAAAAGCAGTCTTACATAAGGAAAGAAAACAAGGTATGACAGAAACTTCAGTCTGCACAAAGAAAAGAAGAGCATTAGAGAAGAAATAAAGCCAATATAAAAATCATTTGATGTTTTTACTTTATTAAAAATAAAACTGTCTTAAAAATAATAATAGCAACATGTATTTGATTATTATAGCTTTTAGATAAATGAAATAAGTGACAACAATGTAGGAACGGACAAAAGGGAAAAATTGAGAATACTTCTTCATAAGGTATTTGTACTACCTGTGAAGTGGCATAGTGTTATCTGAAAGCAGACTTAGATTGGTTGTAAGCATATATTACAAACCCAAGGGCAACACTAAACATGAAAATAGAAATATGGTTTTTGTGCAGGGAGATGAGAGGAAACAGAATCATATTGTACTAGCCTGCTAGGGCTGCTGCCATAGCAAAACACCACAGGCTTGTAGGCTTAAATAACAGAAATTTATTTTTCACATTTCTAGAGGCTAGAAGTGAAAGATCAACGTATTAGCAGAATTGTTTTTTCCTACAAACCTCTCCTCAGCTTGTAGATGGCCACCTACTAATAGTGTCCTCACATGGTCCTTGTTCTCTGCTCTCACTTTCTTCTTATAAAAACATCAAAGATGTTGAATTATGGAACTACCCTAAGGGTCTCATTTTCATTTAATCACCTCCTTACGGTCTATATCTTCAAATACACTCACATTCGGGGTTATGAATTTGGGGAGAAGGGCACAACATAAACATAAAACGTTCAATGAAAACCAGAGAAGACAGAAAGAGTGAAAGAAAAAAAAGAAGCAAGCAAACAAACAAAAAACAACTGAGGACAAAGGCAACAAATGAAAAATAGTCACAAATATGGTAGATATTGATTCAAATATATCAATAATAATTTTAAATGTAAGTTGTCTAAATACATCAGTTAAAAGACAAAGATTGTTAAGGTATAAATACACAGAGGGATTAAAATGGGAAACATAATATCTAACTTTCAAGGTTGTTCAAATAATTGGAGATAATATATGCATAGTGCCTGGCAAATAATATTGCTGTTGTTGTTGTTGTTGTTGTTGTTGTTATTAAGTCAAGATCTCACCATGTCATCCAGACTGTAGTACAGTTGCATAATCATGGCTCATGGCAATCTCAAACTCCTGGGCTTAAGGAATCCTCCAAATTCAATCTCTCAAATAGCCAGGACTACAGGTGTGAGCTACCACATCTGGCTAATTTTTTGAATTTTTGTAGAGATAATGTCTCTCTATGTTGGTTGGTTTCAAACTCCTGGATTGAAGCACTTCTCCCACCTAGACCTCCCAACATGCTGGGATTACAGGCATGAGCCATCATGTGCAGGGCCTTTTGTTATTACTATTATTACTTTTACTATCAATTATTATTTCTAAACAAAATTTAGTGTCTCAGAAATGCCCAGAAGAGCAGCATAAGTTATCAAATGGTCGTCATGTAGAAATAGAAGTGTCTAGTTTTAGTACTAACTTGGCCTGGATTGAATCCTGGCTGTCACATGAGTTAACTACTTCCCTTTCAGCTTCCTTAACTGGAAGTTTTCTTTCTCTTTCACTTTTACCATTGCATGTACCTCAGGGTTACAAGATGATGAAGGTGTATATCCAGCACTGAGATTTCCAAATAATTTTTGTTACTTTCTTTCTTCAGAAACTTCAGCTTCAAGAATATGGGCAACAGAGTAGGAATGCTACAAACTTTTGGGAAAGTAATCTGTTAATATTGACTAAAGAAATATTTAAGATAGTCTAAAGATGTAGATATTTTTTAAACCAGAAATACTATACTTGGAAATATATTTTATTAGAAATAAAAGCATCACTCATATAGTGATGTTTTTGCAAATAGTTGGAAGGAAAAAAACTGAAAAATGGCTGGGAGAAGAGGAGTAAATGAATTAAGTATAATACATTCATACCATAGATTATTATGGAGCTATTATACATAGTTATTTTATCTATCCATATAGACATCTACTCATTTTATTTATGTATTTATTTGTTGACTTTATTGAAGTATGATTAATTAATTAAATTTGTGTATAAGGTGTGCAATGGGATGTTTTGATATTTGTATACTTTTTTAAATGATTATGACAATCAAGCTAATTAACATATTTATCACCACATACTTACAAATTTTTGTGTGTGAGTGGAATCTTCTTATTACTAAACATATAACTTTCTCCATGAAACCCATAGGAAAGTCCATAAAGTTTTCTTAACTTAGAAAAGCAACATGCAGATGCATTCATGATTGCTTAAATTTTCATGAAGATAAAGGATTGATGTCAGAATGTTCACACTGGTGTTTGTGATGTTAGACAGTAAAAAGGAGAAAAAAACGGTCATCATTTCATTTATATACTTTTACATTGTTCCCATGATTATACTGAAAACATACTGTTTTTTAATTAAAATATTTTTAAACATATAAAAATCCCAAATCCATTTCACATGCTGCTTCTTATTAAAATCAACTACCTAAATCCTAGTCACTCCTCCTCGTTCATTTTATTTCTGGCTCACAATTTTCCTCCTAATCCTTTTTTTGTGTGTGATTATATTGTGACATCGGGGACATATACAAAGATTCATTACTAACCATGTGATTTAAGGTCATGCTTTTTTGATATTAAGGTTACTCATTACTCTCTACTGGTCACTGGCAATGAAGCAAATTAAATATAACGACTTACCAAAGTACTTTGACATGTTTAGAAAGGATGCTATAATGGCAAAAACATATATAACAAAGATAATAATCATGGAATCTAGACAACTTGGAGTGGAGGTGGAAGGAACTGAAGTCTGTCACTACAGCTAGAGATACAACATGGCCAGTGTGTTTATATAGGAAGATAAGTATTGCTAAACACACTCTTTACAATAATTTAGTGACAATATCTCTCAATTTGTCCTGGTATTTTGCTCAAATTCTCAACTTTTCATATCTACATGACACGCAATACACTGTGGGGCACTGTGTAAAAAAATGCATTGCTGAGTCAAAAGTTGCATAGATTATACGAGATGGAATGGTAATAATGTCTGAGTATAGGGATTGGGAAGACTTGTCTGCAAAATTGAGAATGTCTGCAACATTATTAGGTACATTTTTAAAACTCTTAATCTATCATTCAACTTGTCATGCAGCTTAGAATTCTTTATTACTCTGTTTTTATTTATTCACATGACACCATAATTTGATTTTTTTCAAAACCTTCTAAATATGTTTACCCTATTTATTTCATTATTCTTAGGCAATGAAGAAGTTTTAACTATTAGTATAATCAACCTACAACAGTTATCTATTAACCTCACCTGCATTACTTCAGACTTAACTGGAAAAACCACTAAACTTGTACAAGTTATTTTTTTCATCTATCCCCAGTTTCAGAGGCTCAATTAACAACTGGATATTACTATGTAAATGTGTTATTGGCCTATCAAACTCAGAAAATACAAAACATCTCTTTGGTATACTGCTTTGTCCAAAACATCTCTTTGGTATGCTGCTTTGTTTTTACAACTTTTCTTCTGTTGAATCATCTTTCTTCAATACCCTCCTATGTCCCTACTACTCACCCATAAAAGAAAAAAATCATTCACCCATTCTCAATGAAAGCTGTCATGGCTTTTCCAGCTCTCCATCATCTCAGCTCCCTTTGAAATTCTAATAAAAATATATGATGCTTAACAACATTCATAAAAAGTTTTATAATAGAAAAAAGGAAACAATAGCAGTTATTTTGCCCTGTGGGTTAGATTACTAGTAAGTCCAATATTGAAGTAAAAAAAGCATATTAAAGCATTAAAATTGAAATGACACTCACTAATATTTTACTTTTTAGTAACCACAAACTTTGGTAAAGTAACAGAAAAAAAAGCCTTTGGTTTTTCTCATGGAACTCTAGGCAGCTTTAATTTGATGTATTACAAGCTGTTGTATTTTAATAGAAGAGGGGTCCAGAAAGTACGTCATATTAAATTAACTCTGAGATTATAAAATAGAACTTTTACAGATATATGAACCGCACACTTGCATATGCATTGTTCACAGACACATACATTGTCCTATAAAGCATTCATTTCATTTAAAAGTGAATATTGAACTTCTGATTTCAGCTCGGAAATCATAAAAAAGCTTGGAAGTCATCACATCCATCCTTAGAACAAGAAAAAAGCTTGACAAAAGAAAATCAAAGACTTTTTTAGACCTATCAGAAAACTGAGGTCAAAAAAGCAAATTGCAACCCTGAAATCTGAAGAAGAAAGACTAACACAGAAAATCACAGCCTAGGTAAACTTAACTTGTAAAAGAAGCCATTGGAGCCACAAATTAGTAGGAAAACTTAAATGGAAATTTTGACAAATTGCTGGAGGCTAAGTATGGATTAGCTTGAAAGTAAGAAACTACAGTGTTAGGAGTGCCACCACATTTTCATGGGCTACGTTCAGCAACTACACCACTTTCTGTATATTAAGACCCAGTATAAATCCTCTGATACTTTTGAAAAGAGAGAGGTGAAGTAATCATAATATTCCCATGTCCTTTGCCCACATTTTAATGTGTTTTTGTTTTTGTTTTGCCTTTCACTTCATTTATGTTCCTTGTAGATCCTGGATTTTAGACCAGATGCATAATTTGTCAGATGCATAATTTGCAAATAATTTTTCCCATTCTGTGGGAATTCTCTTTACTCTCTTAACAGTTTATTTTGCTGGGCAAAAGCTTTCCAGTTTGATGAGGTCCCACTTGTCTGTCTTAGTTTTTATGTCATTTACTTTTGAGGCCTTGGTCAATAATTCATTCCTTACTCTATGTGCATAAGGGTGTTTCTTCCGTTTTCGTGTGTGTGTGTGTGTGTTTTGTTGTGGTTTTTTTTTATTTTTTATCTTTATTTTATTATTGAGATGTGGGGTACAAGTTAGGATCAGGTACATACATAGTCTATGTGCAGAAGTATGGGCCTCCAACAAATCCTCACTTCCATTGGTATGAGATAAGGTACCCTATGTGATGCCATGTGCTTTCTGCCCTCCCTCCTTCCCTCCCCTGGCAGTGTCCCACAACTGCCAATCCTTCCCTTGCAGCATTGTGATAAATGTTCAGGACTCACTTATGAGTGAGAAATTGTAGAATTCAGTTATTTGTTTCTGTGATAGATCACTAAGTAGGATGGACTCTAAGTCCATTCAGTCTGCTGAAAACGTTCATAATTTTGTCCTTCTTTATGGCTGCATAATACTGCATCATGTATATGTACCACATTTTCTTTATCCAGTCCACTTTCGATGGTTTCCAGGGTTGGTTCCATGTTTTTGCTATTGTGAATAGTGCTATAATAAACAGGCATGTGCAGGTATATGTTTTGTAGAACAATTTACTCCCAGGTATATTTCCAGAAGGGGGGTTGCTGGGTCATTAGGAAGATCAGTCTCTAGTTCTTTTGAAAATTGGGGGGGTTGCTGGGCCATTAGAAAGATCAATCTCTAGTTCTTTTCAAAATTGCCACACTCTTTTTCACAGATGTGGGACTGATTTGCATTTTCACTAACAGTGAAGAAGTGTTACCATTTCTCTGCACCTTTTTATTTATTAATGATGATCTTCCTTATTGGAGTCAGGTGGTATCTCAATGTGGTTTTAATTTTCACTTATCTGATGATTAGTTAGGCTGAGCATATTTTCATGTGTCTGTTGGCTGCTCTCAGTCGAATTCTACAAAACATACAAGGTAGAGCTGAAACCAATCTTATCAGAAGTATTTTTGGGCAATTGAGAAATATGGAATTCTCCCCAAATCATTTTATAAAGCAAATCTGGCAAAGACCCAACAAGGAAAGAGAATTACAAGTCAATCTCCTTGATGAACATAGATGCAAAAATGCTCAACAAGATTCTAGAAAATCTGATCCAACAACACATCTCAAGAATCATCCACCATGACCAAGTAGGCTTCGTTCCCAGGATGCAGGGTTGGTTAAACATTTACAAGACCATGAATGTAATTAAATACATCAACAGATGTAAAAACAAGAACCATATGATTATATCATTTGATTCAGAAAAAGGTTTTGACAAAATTCAGCATCCCTTCTTGAAAAAAACTCTTGAGCACTTAGGCACAGAAGGAACATTCTTCAAAATAGTAAGAACTATCTACAATAAACCAAAAGCCAGCATATTTCTCAATGGAAAAAACTTGGAAGCATTTCCCCTGAAAACAGGAACCATACAAAGATGCCCACTCTCACCCCTCCTGCTCATCACAGTGTTGGAAGTCCTAGCTAGAGCAATCATGCAAAAGAAGGATATCAGGATATCCAAATAGGTAAAGAGAAAGTTAAGCTATGTTTTCTTCAAGGATTCTTATAGTTTGAGGCTTCAAGTTTAGGTCTTTGATGCATTTTGAGTTGATTTTTGTACATGGTGATAGGTAAGTGTCCAGTTTCATTCTGCATGTGGCTAACCAGTTTTTTCAGCATCATTTGCTAAATATTGTCTCCTTTCCCCAGTGATTGCTATTGGTGACTTTGTCAAAGATGACTTGGTTGAGAGACCGTGTCTTTGCTCCCAGAATCTCTGTCCTGTTACATTGATTTACGTGTCCCTTCTTGTACCAGAACGATGCTGTCTTGGTTACTGTAGCTTTGTAATAAAGTTTAGGATCTTTAGGTGTAATATCTCCCACTTTGTTTCTTTTGCTGAGGATTGATTTGGTTATTTGTGCTCTTTTCTGTTTCCATATGAATTTCTGTATTGTTGTTTCCAGGTCTGAAAAAAATGATGTTGGTAATTTGATGGTTTTTACATTGAATCTGCAGATTGCCTTCAGCAAGATAGACATCTTAACAATGTTTATTCTTCCGATCTATGAGCGTGGGATGTTTTTTTCCATTTGTTTATGTCATCTTTGAATTCTTTGAGTAGTGTTTTGTAGTTCTCATCGTAAAGGTCTTTCACTTCTTGGGTTAGGTAGATGCAAAGGTATTTTCTTTTCTTTTTTTTTGTGGTTATTGAGAATGGGATTGTGGGTCTTTTTATTTGATTCTCTGCCTGCTTATTGCTGGTGTATAGAAACGCAACTGTCTTTTGCACTTTGATTGTATAAACTGAGACTTTACCAAAGTCATTTTACAGTGTGAGGAGGCTTTGACAGACTCCTTAGGGTTTCCAAGGTATACAATAATATCATCTGCAAAGAAGGATAACTTAACTTTCTCTTTTTCTATTTGGAAACCCTGATTTCCTTCTCTTGCCTGATTGCTCTGGGAAGGACTTCCAGTACTCTGTTGAACGGGAGAGGTGAGAGTGAGCATCCTTTTCTCATTCTTGTTCTTAGGAGGAATGCTTCCAACTTCTGCCCATTGAGCAAAATGTTGGCTGTGGGTTTAACATAGATGGCTGTTACAGACACTTCTCAAGAGATCACATACAAGCAGCTAACAAACACATGAAAAAATGCTCAGTTTCACTAATTATTAGGGAAATGCAAATCAAATCTACAATGAGATACTACCTAACTCCAGTAAGTGACTAGCATTTGTAAGTCAAAAAAACAACAGATGTTGGCATGGGTATAGAGAAAGGGGAATGTTTTTACAATATTGGTAGGAGTTAAAGCTAGTTCAACTTCTATGGAAAACAGTATGTTGATTCCTAAAAGAACTAAAAATTGACCTTCCATACAATCCATTAATCCCTCTCCTGAGAATATACATGAAGGAACATAAATCTTTCTACAAAAATGACATTTGTGCATGCATGTTTACCGCTGCACTATTCACAATAGCAAAAACATGGAACCAACCTTCCTGCCCATCGAAAGTGGACTGGATAAAGAAAATGTGGATACATATACATGATGGAGTATTATGCAGCCATAAAGAAGAACAAAATAATGGACTTTGCAGCAAATTGAATGGAGTTGGAGACCATCATACTAAGTGAATTATCACAAAAAGAAATCTGAATACTGCATGTTCTCACTCAAAAGTGTGCCTTGAACATTAGTCACATTAGCACAGGGGAGGCAATCACTGGGCACTGCTAAGGGAGCAGAGAGTGGGGGGGGGGGCATGTGACAACACAAAGGATACTTGTTTCATTACCCAAGCAGTGAGGGCCAGTTGGAAGCCCAAACTTCACCTGCATGCAGCCTACTTATGTAGTTAATCCTCACTTGTACTCCACATTTTTATAATAACATAAAATGTAAAAGAAAGAAGAAAAAAGGAATACACCCAAGGCATTCTCTATAACAAAAACCAACTAGTTTAAAAAAAAATGAACTACTTTATCACAGTCTTATATAATTAGGGTAAAGAAATCTATTAGCCAACTTCAGTACTCAAAACTTTTTTGTCTCCTCTTAGTTTCTATTACCCAATACATTATCTTTAGATTTTTTGGGGGGAGGGGCAAAGAATGTATGCTAAAAATGTAAAAAACACAATCTCAGAGGACAAATAAAGCATCAGAATCTTACTCAGATATGGTGCAGTTTTTGGAATTATCATACTGGAAGTAAAAAATAAATATGATTAATGTGCTATAGGCTCTGATGTTAAAAGTAGCCAACATGAAAGAATATATGAATAATATAAGCAGAGATATTAAAATTCTATGAACTAAACACAATAAAATGCTACAAATAAAAGACACTATGATGAAAATAAAGAATGCCTTTTATGGGTTCCTCAGTAGACTACACATGTCTGAGGACTTAATGTATGAATTTAAAGATATATCAATAAAATGAAATGTAAAAAAAAGTACGCAATATGCAAGAATTGTATGATACTTACAAAACATATAAAATATGCATAATGGGAATACCTGAGGAGAAGAAAAAAGAAAAGAAGCAGAGGAAATAAAGTACTAATGGTAGATAATTTTTCAAATTAATGGCAGTCATCAAATCATAGATCCAGAAATCTCAGAAAGCATTTAGAAAACCACCAAGAAGAATAGATAACAAAATATACACAAAATATACACTAGGCATATTAAATTCAAACTGCATAAAATGGAAGACAAATACAAATATTGAGAGAAGTCATGAAAAAGAAAACCACTTCATAAAGCAACATGGAAAATATTTACATTAGAATTTTTCTAATCAGAAAACATAAAAGCAGGGCAGCAGTGGAGCAAAACATTATAAATGTTGAAAAAAAATTAAGCTTAATTAAATTCTATGTCCAAAAATTTTTTTTCTTCAAAAGTGAAAGAGTAGTGAAGACTTTCTTAGACAAATAAATACTGGGGAAATTTATCACTAGTAGACTTACCCTGCAAAGTACGCGAAGCACAAAAGATTTTAGAGTGATGAAAATATTCTGCATACGAATGTAAAAGTAGATGCATTATATTATGAATTTTTCAAAACCTCAGAACTTTTCACACAAATAATAAAGCAATGCTTTAAACTTAAAGAAAATAAAACATTTAGGAAATCAACAGATCCCTGAAAAGAATGCAGATTGTGAAAAGATAATCAAACTGCATTATAAATGTGTGAAACAACCTCAGGGAAGTGAACTGGGGAGAACATGCAGACCTAAGCAATCTTGGAAAGTAATGTAGTCTCTATGAGAAAAAGCAAAGGAATTATACATAAGTATTACACTCTAGTCAATTAAGTTGATTCCCATGGGAGTACAGGTAGACAATTCTGCTAGTGACATACATGTACACTAGAACTTGAAAATTAATAAATGAGTGGCTGATGGTGGGGACTAGATTTGTCACTGTTGAAGTAGAATATTACAGATCAAAAAGAGAAAGAGAGCAGAATGATTTATTTGGTTAAGAATTGGAGTTAGAGACATCAGGAAGAACTCATGTTTAACTTAATATAGATACATGTGTTTACATATAAAATAGTTATAAGTATGTATATATACACAGGTTGGTATACATGCATATATTTATTTGCTTTCTGCTAATATGACCCAAAAGAAACCACATCCCAGTGGTAATGAGCATGCCTTATTCTTGATCTTGGTTTCTAATACTATTCTATGATCAAAAGAGCTAGATGTCCTTGGAGAAATTGCTGAACTAATACTGAGGCAGGAACTATACAAGATAAACCTGGAATATACTCTAGTGCCAGAATGTAAGGTAGAAGTGCTTGGGAAGGGGGGGTATAGAAACAAAAATTCACAGACATTAATGGGGTATATTGGGGTGGCACAGGAGCCAACTAAAAGAGCTCTCAATGGCCAAAGTCATTTAATTTTAAACAATAAAATAAATGAAGTATTAGATTATAGTCCAAAATATAGAATAAATATTCATGAATCCATACTATTATAAATAAATCATTGAATAAATATATAAATGGAAAAGGTAAACAAATCTATTGTGCAGAACAATTCCAAATAATTTATGTAAAGACCACACCTTAAAATAGGAGGAAGCACTCCTTAAACAAAGGCTAGGCACAGTGACTATCTTCCAAAGAGTATAGTATAGAAAGGGGTAGTAAAAGAATACAGTGAGGAAGCCTGAATAATACCACCTTAGACAGGTAATCAAGGTCAACAGTCATAAATCATATTGACATTATGTACCTTTGATACTGTGCTATAAAAATGGTCTTTATTTGGTGGCTTCCTTCCCAAAAAAGTATTACCCAGTGCAATCATGAGAACGACATCAGCCAAATTCGTATAGAGGAACATTCTGCAAAATGCTTAAACAACATTCCTCTAGAAGGTCAGGCATCAAAAGTAAGAACAACTAAGATATGTTTATAGGTAAGAATTGGCAGGAGAGAGGAAAAGTAAATAAAATGTGTACCCTGGGGTCCTGGAACAGATAATAGGCAGAAGGTACAAACTAAAAAAAAATCTTAAGAAACTGTAGACTTTAGTTAATAATAGTATATCAAGATTTCTTCATTAATGGTAGCAAATATACCATACTAATGCAAAATGTTAATATGAGGAGAAACTAAAGATGGGTAAGGAAAAATCTCTGTACCTCTTACACAATTTTTCTGTAAATCTGTAATTGTACTACAAATAAAATCAATTAATATAAAAATTCTTTAAAAGTATGGAAAATTAAAAAGTAATGTACATCCTCCCTCAAAAGATTTACCACACGTATATGCTGATTTAAATGAACTATTTAACTTTGCTTTTTATCTGCATAGAAATGACTTTCTGTTATATCTGTGGCTTGATATTTTACTCACCATTACCCAGTGTTTTGCTTTTAAGATTTCTCCACATGGATGTGTTACAGGTTATTTAAAATTTAAGTTTGCAGCAACAACTCCTACATCATATTTACTAGACAAAAAAGGTATTTTTTGATTGTCATGACATCAAAAAAATTAAGAAAACATATTGATTACAAAAGATATCTAATGGTAAATATTTTTAGTTATGCTAAATAAATCTAAATTATATATATGTTATGTTAATTACAATGAAAATTAATACAGATAATACAATTCACCATAATAAAGTTACTCAATTTTTACATATCATTTAGCTTAGAGCAGATATTGACTTTTAAAGAAACTCCCCCAATAGTCTTCTGCTTTTAACAATTAAAACTGCACCTACAACATATAGTTGCTCAATGGCAGAGGAACTAAAAACTAGTTTTCTAAGATAAGCAGTTAGTCCTAGATATAAACATTATTCTTAACTTGAAACTAAATAAATATGAAGCCAATGCCAAATTCTAGGTGTCTGTTTTCCCATTACATCTAATTATAGTACAAAATAACTTACAGAAGGCTTACGAAAATATTTTCAAAATATTCAGTGAAATATTAATTCTTTCAATAGCTTACTTGCAATAATTAAGATTGAGACAATTAATAAAATTATAATTGCTTTCAGTAGACTTATTAACCAGGGATAATCATTCTTTTTTTTTTTTTTTTTTTTTGAGTTGGAGTCTCACTCTGTCGCCCAGACTGGAGTGCAGCGGCCGCTCCCGGCCACCGCAGCCTCGACCTGCTGGGCTCCGGCGATCCTTTCGCCTCAGCCTTCCGAGGAGCCGGAATTACAGGCATGTGCTACCATGCCCGGCTGATTTTTTGATTTATTGTAGAGATGAGGTCTCGCTGCCCAGGCGGGTCTCGAACCCACGGGCTCAGGCAATCCACTCACCTCAGCCTCCCAAAGGCGCAGGATTACAGGCTGAGCCACCGAGCCCAGCTGTCATTCTTATTTATAGTCTTTCTAAAGCAATCTTACGCTCAATATAGTTTATTTATTTATTTATTTGAGCCAGGGTTTCCGGTTGCTCAGGCTGAAGTGCAATGCCACATTCACAGGTCACTGCAGCCTTGACCTCCTGGGCTCAAGAGATCCTTCTGACTCAGCATCTCCAGTAGCTATGATTACAGTTGTACACCACCAAGTCAAGCTAACTATTTTATTTCTTGTAAAGAAGAGGTCTTGCTATGTCAACCAGACTGGTCTCGAACTCCTGGGCTCAAGAAGCTCTCTCTTCTAGACCTCCAAAAATGCTTGGATTATGGGCCTAAGCCATCTGGTCAGTGGCCAGTTTTTCATTTTTTAAAGTAATAATATTTATATTCTTATGTTATAATACCTAATATCCAACGATGATTTTTTTCTGTAAAATATTCAATATGCAAAGCACTAAAAAATTGTGTACTTTAATATACAATAAGCACACCTAACTGGTATATCTTGAAAATTTTTGACACTCGTTTGATTAGTGTCAAAAATTGGCACTCTCAATCTGAAATTTTCGTTATGCTAAGATTGACTGATAAATAACAGGTACTAGTTTTTAAATTGAAGCTAATATATCTACATAAATAATGTTAAAATTCTTCCTGAACTCCCAATACCAGCCTGCCATAAATAGAGCCTTGAACAAGAACCTTGTGAACCTAGCCATGTACCAATAACCAAATAGCTTATATTAGAAGACTATAAATGTGTAATTAAATTAGACTGGTCTTCATATTTTATCAATTCTTATGACTTTTAGAACTGAAATAAAAATGTCAAGATTTTCTGTTTTTACTTGATAGCAATGAATATATAAACCCAGGAAATACATTTCTAAGAGTATGATCTTTCTCACACGTGACCCTAAATTAAAAGTGTCATGAGCTTAACCGTTTTCTCATTTGTCCTGAGAACACCAGTCAGTGGTGTTTATGCCTGCAGCATTTACCCGAGATAACGCCTGCATTACTCCTAAAGTTTACCACAAAATGTTTCGCTTTATTATTATTATTACCTCACTCTAGTATATCGATAGTCTTTGGAAAAAAATGACATCATTCTATTTATAGCATTCTGTTTTTAGTAGTGGTATTTCCATGTGATGTTCCACTTTGTGTTATTCCGTGCTTTGAAATTTACCATACATAAAAAAAATTATTTAACAACAGATGCTGGCAAGGATGCCGAGGAAAAGGAATGCTTCTACACTGCTGGTGGGAATGCAAACTAGTGCAAGTTCTTTAGAAGACAGTGGGGTGATTTCTGAAAGAACTAGAAATTGGCCTTCCATATGACCCAGCAATTTCCCTATTGGGAATATACCTGGAGGAACTCAAATCATTCTACCAAAAAGATACCTGCACACGTATGGTTGTTGCAGCTCTATTCACATTAGCAAAAACGTGGAACCAACCATGCTGCCCATCGAAGCTGGACTGGATAAAAAAATGTGGTACATATACACAATGGAATATTATGCAGCCATAAGGAAGGACAAACATATGGACCTCTCAGCAATTTGGATGGATTTAGAGTTGATTATACTCTGTGATCTATCACAGAAACAAAGAACAGAGTGCCATATATTCTCACTCATCAGTGGACTTTGAACAATTATCATAACACAATAAAAAAGGGATTGGTAGTAGTGGAAAACTGCCAGGGGAGAGGCAGAGTGGGATTGGCAGTTGAGGGAAACTCCTAGGGGAGGAAGAAGCACACTTCATCAACAAGGATACCTGCATGATCAACATTTTATACCTAACCCTGAATTGTACCACACATCTTTAAAATAAAAATTAAAAAGAACAAAAATGATTAAATCATATATATTTCTGTTACATTAGGATTAGAGACAAGTTCTGTTTAGAAATAACTCCAAAAACAGCTTTCACATTTCATTTTCACATTGAAAACCAGTCAGATTTGCTTTAGTTTCAAAGAACATACTTGTGTAAAATTAAATGAACATGATAGTAAGCTGCCGTTTTCTTTTTCCCTCTAAACGAGAAAGAGGTTTAAAGAAAAAAACAAACTGAGCACTTAGCAGAATGTTTGGATCAAAGCAAGCATGAAATAAATAGTATTTTATTATTTTAATAAATGGTTTGGGGAATGTCCCAAACATGAGGGTGTTCTTGGCTGTACTATTCAGAGATAAATCAGATATCTAAAAGAAGGAAACCACTCATTTGAAGGCATTAATGTCAGAGTATGTTAGTATTATCAATTGGGTGAAAAATGTAAGTATTTTGTATGTTTGCCAATGATTCACAACTTCTCCTACATGGGAAAGCAAAGATGCTGAAAAATACATACTACAGATAGAATAGTTACAGTTATTTGCACTTTACAATTTTAAAACCACCTCACAGTAAATCCATGAGACTTGAAATATCCCACCTCATTGTCTGAACATAGTTAAACCCAGGAACTGATTTAAATATTTTGTGATGAGGCCCTTAGACCAATTGATTTTATAGCTTAACTTATGACTCATTGTTGGGTCACAAAACAATTTAAAGTTGTTAGTACTAGTATATTTACAGAAAAAAATGGAATGTCAAGCTGCATCACATGTAATAAGAGTAAGTATTATTCATAAAACTTACATTTGTTTTATTTGTGTGGGGGGGATTATATTTGAAAAAAGGGTTTCAATATACACTGATGTTTGGACAAACATGTAAGAAACTTTTTCCTCCTCATGGATTAGCAATATTGTTAAAATAGATTAGCAGGAAACAATTAGAAATATTGTTAAAATGGCCATACTACCTAAAGCTATCTACAGGTTTAATGCAATCCTTATCAAAATACCAATAACATATTCACAGAAATAAAAGAAGATCCTAAAACTCATATGGAATCATAAAAGACCCTGAATAGTCAAAGCAATTCTGAGCAAAACAACAACAACAACAACAAAAATGGAGTCATCATACTACCTGACTTCAAAAGGTACTAAAAATTTATAGTAACCAAAACAGTTTGGTACTGGCATAAAAACAGACCAGTAGAACAGACAAGAGAGCCCAGAAATTAATTCCCACACCTACAGCCAACTGATTTTCGACAAAGGTGCCAAGGACACATCTTGGGGAAAAGACAGTTTCTTCAATAAATCACACTAAGAAAATTAGATATTCACATGCAGAAAATTAAGACTAGTCTCCTTACCTCTCACCATATATAAAAATTAACTGAAAATGAATTGAAAACTTACATGTGGGACCAAAAACTATAAAATTACTAAAATAAAACATAGGGGAAGTGCATTATGACATTGAGCTGGGCAAGCATTTTTAAAATAAGACCTCAAAAGCACAAACAAGAAAAGCAAAAAACAGAGAAATGAAATTATAAAGCTTTTACACAGCAAAGGAAACAATTACCAGAATCAAAAGGCACTCTATTAATGGGGAGAAAATATTTGCAGACTATCCATCTGATAAAGGGTTAATATGCAGAATATGTAAGAAACTTAGCAGCAAAAATTAAAATTTATACAAAAAAATTATAAATTAGGCAAAATGCCTTAATAGATATTTCTCAAAATAAGACTTCCAATGGTCAATAGATATATGAAAAAATGCTCAACATCACAAATCAAAACCACAATGAAATACCGCTTCACTCCAGTTAGAATGGCTATTTTCAAAAAGACAAAAGAAAACAAGTGTTGGTGAGGATATGGAGAAAGTGGAACATTTGCATACATAGTTGGTGGGCTTGTAAATTAGTATATAGTCATTATGAAAAACAGTACAGAGGTTCCTCAACAAATTTAAAATGGAACTATCCATATGATTCAGCAATCATTCTATTGAGTATATGCCCAAAGGAAATAAAGTCAATATGTCAAAGAGATATTTGCAGTCTCATGTTTATTACAACACTATTTATGTTAGCCAAGATATGAAATCAACCTGTGTCCATCAATGGATCAATGGATAAATAAAATGTGGTATATATTTATAATGAAACACTCTACAGCCTTAAAAATGAAGAAAATTTGGTTATTTCTGACAACATGAAAAAACCTGGGGACCATTATGCTAAGTGAAATAAGCCAAACACAAAAAGAAAAATGCCGCATGTTCTAGTTTATATGTGGCATCTTAAAAAAATTGAACTCCATGGAGAGAGTTCTGTGGTGGTTAGAGGTTAGGTTGGAGGGATGGGCAGAGGGAAAATATTAGTCAAAGTGATTGAAGTTTTGTCATTTGTGACATGTATAAACCTGGTGGACATCATATTAAGTGAAAAAAGCCAGACACAGAAAGACAGATAGCAAATAATCTCATAGAAGCAGAAAATAGAACTGTGGTTACCGGAGACTGAAGAGAAAGAAAGATTGGTAAATGGGTACAAAGCTACAACTAGAGAGGAGGACTAAGTTCTGGTGTTCTATTACACAGTAGAGTGATAATAATTAAAAGTAAAATATGTTACAAAATAGCTAAAAGAGAGAATTTTGAGTGTTTTCATCACAAAGAAATAGCCAGATTCGGTGACTCAGCCTGTAATCTCGCACTTTGGGAGGCTGAGGTGAGTGGATTGCCGGAGCCCGCGGGTTCGAGACCCGCCTGGGCAACTTGGCGAGACCTCATCTCTACAATAAACCAAAAAATTAGCCGGGTGTGGTAGTGCATGCCTGTAGTTCCAGCTACTTGGAAGGCTGAGGCGGAAGGACCGCCGGAGCCCAGCAGGTCAAGTCTACAGTGGCCAGGAGCGGCCACTGCACTCCAGTCTGGGTGGCAGAGTGAGACTCTAACTCAAAAACAAAACAAAACAAAGCAAAACAAAGAAATAAGTGCATGAGGTGGTGGTTAAGTACCCTTAAAATTTATATGGGACCAAAAAGCAATCTTGAGAAAGAAAAACAAATCTGGAAGCATCACACATCCTGATTTCAAAGTATATTTTAAAGTCATAGAAATTAAAATAGTATAGTATTGGCACAAACATTGACACAGAGACCAATGAAACAGAATAGAGAGCCCAGAGATAAACCTACTCACATATAATCAAGTGATCTTTGACAAGGTTGTCAAGAATACACAATGGGGAAAAGATAGTCTCTTCAACAAGTGATGCTGGAAAAACTGGAAATTCACATGTAAAAAAACCTGAAATGTTCCCTGAGGAAAACTTACAATAAAAGTTCTTGACATTGTTTTTGGCAATGGTTTTCTAGAGGTGACACCAAAAGCAAAGGCAACAAAAGCAAAAATAGACAAGTGGAGCTCTTGCACAGCAAAAGGAAACTATCAATATAATAAAAAGACAACCTACAGATGGAAGAAAAAATGTGTAAACCACATATCTGATACATAAGGAACATACAACTCAATAGAAAAACACGACAAATAACAGAATTTTGAAAATAAGAACTTGAATAAACATTTTCTAAAGAAAACATACAATGGCCCACAGGTATGTGGAAAGGTACTCAACATCACTAAGTATCAGAGAAATGCAAATAAAAACCACAACGAAACATCACCTGTTAATATGTTATTGCAGAAAAAAATAAACAAACTGATGTAAAAACAAAAAAACATGTTGATGAGGATGTGAAAGCATCGAAACCCTTGTACACTCTTGGTGGGACTTCAGAGTAGTAAAACTGCTATGGAAAACTGTACAGAGATTTTATAAAAATTTAAAAATATAACTACCCCATGATGCAGGAATCCCTCTTTTGAGTATATTTTCAAAAGAATTGAAGTGGGGATCTCAAAGAGATGGCTGTATTCCCACATTCACTGTAACATTATTCAAAACAGTCAAGATATGAAAACAACCTACATGCCTATCAAGAAATGAATGGATAATGAATATATGGTGTGTATATATGAGGGAGACCCTCCAAAAACGAATTTATTTATAAAATGTATTTATTAAAAATTATGACTATTCTTACATGTTTAAACTCCATTCACTTTTAAAATACTCTTTATCTAATGCAATATACCTATTGAGATCCTTTTTCCACTACTCAAAGGTTTTTGAACTTGTCAATTCTGATGCCGTTTAGTGTTTCTGCCGGTTTTTGTTTCACATTTTCAACATTGGCAGAAGGTTTCCCCTTGAGGAATTTGTTCATCCAGGGAAACAAACACACAGACAAAAGTCACTCGGGGTGATTTCAGGTGAATAGGGAAGGTGGGCACCGAGGTCATGCCATTTTTGGTCAAAAACTTCTGAATACTCAGCGTGGTGTGGGCAGGAGTGCTTGTAAATCACCCACCATGAAATGGGCAAATAAGTGGAAAGAATTTGCCCCCCAAAAAGAATTCACTGAAGCTGAATGCAGCCTGTCATAACATTAGCTGGTGCACTGATGCCAATGGGTTCCTAGAATACTTACCTAGTGGAAGCCTATACTACAAGGGATCTGCCCTCCAAAAAAACAATTCCAGGTTTTCTTGGATCCCTCATTGTACAGTATATATATATATATACACACACACAGAAAGAGAGAGAGAGAGAGAGAGAGAGAGAGGAATGAAATATTATTCAGACGTCACAAAGAAAGGAATTTTGCCACATGTGACAACAACATGAATATATCTGGAGGGCATTATGCCAACTGAAATAATCCAGATATATAAAAACAAGTACTAAATGATTTCAGTTATCAGCAGAATCTAAAATGATCAAATTCATAGAAGCAGAGAGTAGCAGAGTGATTGCCAGAGAGTGAAGAGAGGAGGAAGTGGGGATTTAGAAAAGTAGCCTGTTCCATGGCAAGTGACTCCATCTAAAAGCAAAACTGTCATGATGACCAATGTTTTGCTCCTGCGTACCAAGGAGTTCTGTAGCAAGGTTTTTAAACAGTGCCTGTAGCATAAATAACCCCTCATAAAAATACGTATGTAACTTTCCCAGTGGTTACAGGTTTTGGCAAGAAAGTCTGAAAGGTGACCAGCTACATATGTCTTAGTAAATGGATGTAGCTTCTGCTAGAAAGTAAGGAGAATAAATGTAGATTGACTAAGTTACCAGCAGCTGGGGCAGCAATAATGAACTTGTCCTTAAGAAGCACATAAGGCCAAGCATGATGCCTCACACCTGTAATCTCAATGCTTTTGGAGACCAAGGCAGGAGGATCACTTGAGCACTGAAGTTCTAGAGCAGTCTGGGCAATATAGTGATACCCTGTCTTTACAAAAAGATAAAAAATAAATACAAATTTTAAAAAGAAGTGAATAAAGTAAAAGCTTTAAAAAGAAAAAGGAAAAATGTGAAAAAGTGACAAGTAAGAGGTATAGTTAGGAGGTAATACAGCTCAAGAAAAAAAGCAAAACCTTTGCTTGGGGGAATTTAACAAAGAAACTGAGACTTGGAGTGCTCTTCTTTAGATGAGAGAGTCATAACCAAGTCTCTTAGTTTATAAATTGTATCACGATATAATTTATTTTTTAATTTAAATGATATGTGATTATTTATTTTCATAATTATAAATAATTACAGGGTAATTAAATAAAACAAATATTTGGATAAACCTATACATGTCACACAAGATGTGTAGACATTAATAAGAAAGCCAAATCAGTATTTCAAATATTGTGACATACTGGCAAGAATAAAAGTACATATCCCCTATTCTTTCTTTATTCCAGTCCATTACATATTCAGCATACAATTATTTATTGTTTCCTTTCTCCAAATCACCCATTTAGTTTGCATTGCATTATTATTCAAAATAAATAGAAATTGAGTAATCATTGGAAAACAATTTAAAATCCCTGTGAGTATAACAAGTCCACATATTGTAAACCTAAATGAGAAATTAAATTAGGCATTTATCTTTAAAAAATGGATAAAGACAACTATAAAAGCAATTATAGGTCTGTTTAGTAGCTTATGTTTTAATTTAAGAAAACATTTTCAAACAATTTATGTTAGAATTATGCCACTAATTTATACATAATTTTTTCCAAATAAAATATTTTTCCTGGCAATGTTATTTTAGTTTTATTTCTAAACAATTGCCTGTTTAAATAGAACCTTTACTTGTGATTGTTAAATATTATGAAAGAGGCAAGCAGTCTGCTTCTTGTAAAATTATTACAAAGCATAACATTAAACCCAGAAACCTGTCTGCAGTGAAACTTCAAAGCAAATGCATTGGCTAATGATTACTAAATATATATATATATATATACACACATATATGTATATATCTGGAAGATGATCACCAATTATTTTTCACAGTAAAGTAAGTATGATTAGATTGATTCCTATATTCCACTGCTCAAGCTAAGGGAAACTTATTTAAAAGGAAACTGAAATAAATAAAAGCTTGGATATGGTGCTTGGTTTATCAGAGTCATAGAAAAATTCTGGAATAATTTGAAAAGCATGCATGTGTAACAGAAATAATTGTCATAAGAGAAAGTAACTCTCCTTTTAAATATATAGTATAACTTAAAGGAGATTTTCAGCCTGTGTAAACACATTGTTAGAAAAAATCTAATTGAAATAGTAAATATAGTGACTAAGATTTCAGTAGCATAAGATTTTATTTTGACATAGTTATTTTCTGCTAAACATTTTAAGTGTTTATTTTTAATAATTTTTTTTCATTAAGAAAACAAAAGTTTCTTAGTGCACAAGTCCCACTTTTTTAAAGTTATAAGTTGTTTTTCCCCTAATTTTTTGCTATTCTATAAAATCCACATAACAAGACACTGGTTAAAGACTGAGAGCCACAATTTTATATCAGTGGGTTTTCTTTGAAAAATAATGACAAAATATTTATTGAATTATGACACTGTGCTAGGCATAAGCTAAATGCCTGGGGTTTATTACCTTAGCTAATCCTTGCAATGGACATATGAATTCCTTATCAGATACATTTTAAACCTCAGCAACCTGTGACTTAAAATTGGATAACAGCCCAGATCACACAATAAGTAGCAAAGACATATTTGTTTTTCTTGCATAGAATAAAAGAAAAGGCACATTAAGTCACGTCTAAATATTACTAGATCTACTGCATAATAAATAGGCTTCTGATAGTAAAAATAGCAAAATCAGTCAAAAGTGTTCATTGGTCACCTTAACTATTTCATCCTTTAGAAAACCTTCAAAAGTCAGTTTCCTTGGCAACGGGTAAATCAAGCAAAGACTTTGCTTTCTTTGCACTTGGTCCCTCACACCCACCCTGCTTCCTCCCCTGGCTTCATGCTTCACTTCTCCTTATTGCTAAGGAGGAATGCTATTAAAGAAAATCTCTGCATGGTTGGAATTTCATCAACTTGTGAATTTCTTGAAGGCACATTAATTCTGTAAAGAAGGTGTTTTTTTTTAATGAGTATTTGCTATATATGCATTATATTACACAGAAATAAATGAATTTTAATAAAGTATTGTTTCTCTAATATCATACTACTATAAAATAGAGTAGTGAGACTAAAGATGAAAGCCATAAGGATCCTTCTAATCCTCCTACTCTTATCACTTTCCTCCCTTTTTTTCATTCTTCATCTGATTTTCTCTACATTTGAACCTTATTTCTAACTCACCTTCTTTCATTTTCTTTTTTCTACCATAAGGGATCAAGAGATACAGTGAAGACAAGGAAATTGCATGAATGATGATGACTAACAATAGCATAAACTAGTATTGTGGCCACATCTACCTTTACTGTAATACAACCATCATCTCCCACTAGTTTTAGGCCTATAATTTCCACCAAAATAAGTGTAGTCTTGACAATACGTCTTTGGCATATTCTCACCATCCCAGAAGAAAACCTGTACACTGTATATTTTATTTCCTAAGGGTCGTGTTCAATAGGCATCCTAAGGTAAAAACCGATTAACAAACGAAAACTAAATTGGCCTAATTTAGCTACCTCATACAAATAGACCTCATGGGTTGCTTTTTGTGTGTGTGTGTGTGCTTGAAAGTTCACAAGGTGCACAGCTATCTAGAATCCCTGTTATCAAGTACCTAAGTTTAGCAGTTACAATTCTAGTTCGATACGTTTATTTTCTTTTAATTCTTTGTTTTACATTTTTCTTTAGTTTTATTTACTATACTGGGTGCTCCTTCCATACCACATTGCTAACATGAATGTAACAGATAGCATATATAACAAAAGAGGACTATTAATATCTACAAGAGTCAGAGTTATGTAGTAGCGAACAGTAGTGTTTTAGCTTTAATAATAAAATGTCAAAGCAATAATATTTCAGGTTCCTATTGCCACCACATGCTTCTTCCTGATTCATAAAAGTCAAAAAGGATAAATTGGACCTCATGAAAATTAAAAACTTCTCATCATAAAACATAGTTAAAAGAATGAAAAGATTAACTATGAACTAGGAGAAAATATTTACAAAACATATGTGAAATAGACAAATAGTACCTTAAATATATAGCAATCTCCAAACTCAACAATAAGAAAACAAAACTGCAATTAAAAATGGGCAAAATGGCCACCCCTTCAAGGTCCCCTCCCACTGTGGGAACTTTTCTGTCCTCTCAATAAATCCTGCTTTCTCAAAAAAAAGTCGGCAAAATATTTGAGTAGACATTTTACTAATGAATATCTATGGATAATAAGTACACTTAAAGATGTTCAATATCATTATTCATTAGGAAAATACAAATTAAACCACAATTTATGTAGTAGTACTAGACACCTATGTGGGGGAACTCCCTGAAACCTGGAATTTATTTATTAAAAAATTTATTTATTCTTAAATGCTTAAACTGCAATCACCTTCAAAGTACTCTCTGTTTGATGCAATACACCTGGTCAAGACACTTTTTTCACTGCTCAAAACAGTTTTTGATCATGCATTTTAGTGTTTCTGCCGTTTTTTGTTTCATCTCTTCCACATCGGCACAATGCTTCCCTTTGAGGAATTTTTCATCTGAGGTTAAAAAAAAAAAATCACTCAGGGTGAGATCTGGTGAATAGGTAGGTATGGGAGTCATGCCATTTTTGGTGACAAAAAGGCTAAATACTCAGCACAGTGTGGGCAAGTAAGCTCGTAATGACCTATCATGAAATGGGCAAAGGTGTTGAAAGAATCTCCAAAAACAAATTCACTGAAGATGAACACAGTCTCTCACAGCAATGCTAGTTGGTATATGGACGCTGATGGGTTCCTACAACACTTACCTAACGGGGGAAGCTTGTACTACCTCTGTTTTTGGGGATTTGCCCCTTGTATTATAATTGCTAAAATTAAACTGATTGACCACATTGTTTTCAAAGATGTAGAGAAACTGGAACACTCATACACCACTACTAGGAATAAAAAACAAAACAGGTTTGGGAAATCGCTTGGGAGTTTCTTTGAATGTTAAATATACCTAAGAGGTCTGACATTAAAGTTCGCAAAATTATCCTAGAAAAAGTGCTACATACCTCATTGCTGAATATCAGTATGGTTACCTTAAAGTACTTCCCTTGTGAAGCTATGCATTGACACCAGTGCCTAGTCCACTCATCAAAGCAATTTTGGAACTCTTTTTCTGGAATGGCCCTCAGAGCTGTCATCATATTACCCTTGATGCCCTGAACGTCATCAAAATATCTTCCTTTAAATATTTCTTTTATCTTCAGGTAAAGAAAAAAGTCCTTCGGGGCCAGATCAGGTGAGTAGGAAGGATGTTCCAATACAGTTTTTTGTTTACTGGCTAAAAACTCCCTCACAGACAGTGATGTGTGAGCTACTGAATGGTTGTGACGCAGGAGCTCCTTTGGGACCATTTTTGCACACACCATTCTCATGTCAAGATCTTCAGTTAAGATTTTCCTAACTGTTTCTCTGTCGATGTTTATTTTGTCTGCTATGGTTCTCACAGTCAGCCAAATTTTTTACACACAATTCAACAAACTTTTGCAATGTTTTTGTCAGTTCTGCTCATTATTGGCCATCCTGACCTTTCTTCATCAATGATGCTTTCTCTCTCCTCAGAAAAAATGCTTAATTCAATTGTACACTGCCATTTTCTTCATGGTATTATCCCCATAAACTTGGACTAACATGTCCCTGATATCACTTCCACTTTTGTCAAATTTAACAAGAAATTTAATGTTTGCTCTTTGCTCTGATTTCAAGCTCTGACATTCTTACAACAACACACAAAAACATGCAACAACTATAAAGAATGTCACTGAGCAAGACACCGCTACACATGGACACAAACAAAGCTGTAAGACACTGGTATGCCAAGGTTATGAAACCTTACCAAGTTGTTTGTACAATGCTGCCAACAAAAGCACACGGTGGCAAATTCATGAACTTAATTGTCATACCTCATATATTACTTTTAGGGTTTTTATTCAAAATAAATAAAAGTATATATCTGTATGGAAATGTGTATGTTTAAAGCCAGATGTACACAGCAACTTTATTTGTAATTACCAAAAATTTGAAACAACACAAAGATTTATCAAAGTGTAAGTAAATGAATAACTTTTTGTAGATTGATGTCATAGGATTCTGTTCAGCAGTAAAAGGAATGAATATTGATACATGCAGCAAGTGGTTGAATTTCAAAATAATTTTGTCAAATTAAAGAGGCTAAACCCAACAGGATGCATACTGTATGTTTTCAGTTACATAAAATTATAAAAATGCAAACTTAATCATAGACATAAAGAATAGATTATTAGTTGCCCAGGGAAAAGTTGAGTTGGACATAATGAAAGGAAAAAGGGAAAAGTTTACAAATGAACACAAGAAAACTTTCCAGAGTGATTGTTTTGATTGAGATTGTTTTGATAGTTGCATGAAGCAATACAAATATTAAAACTTCTCAAACTTTATACTTTAAATATGTACAATTTGTGATATGTCAATACACCTCAATAAACCTGTCACAACCTGTCATAGTTTACACTCACCATTCCCAGGGAATCATTTCTCAGCAAGATACTAACATGAGTTAAAAACTGTCACCCAACACTGGAAGTACTGCACAAACAAGGTGTTTTAAGTGATGCTCACAGCTGCTTACAAATTTTTTTCAAGCACTAGCAATGCCAAGTGCAAGATAATTAATGCAGAATAATTAATGAATTCTTCATATTTAAATACTTAAGGGAACTTTAAACATCTATCTATCTATCTGTCTATCTAACTATCTATCTGTCTCCATTCATTAACATTTCCTCTTAGTTTTGTCAAGTGCATTTTAGTCAAGAATGTTTCACTGGTATCAAATGCAACTGTGAGCATCTGTTGGGATGCACTGCATTGTGAAGGTAGCTTTCTAAACCTCCATGCATAACCTTTCATTTTAATGTTTCAGAATTGCTGAAGAATCTTTTAACCATATCAATTCCAATAGAATAGGTTTTATTCCTCACATTTTAGAAAAGCATATTTGAAAGATATTTGAAAATTGAAAAAATTTCTAAAAATATATAATGCTTGATAAGATAACTTAGAGTAAACCCCTATATCTGAGATTCTTATCTCATTATCCTACATGAGAAAAGCTTGCCAAATTGAATTTTATTTGACTATAAATAACCCCTTCAGATTCACACACACATAGAAGCACACACACAAAGAATTTTGTTTTCTCAATATATATGCAGAACACAACCTGGTAAATCAAATAAAAAGACTTTAACTAGAGTATCATGGGTGAATTCATCTGCCATTGGAACCTTCTTCCTAAAGCAACCTGAATATACAATCAATAGAGCATCTATGTCCTGCCTTATGCTCCCAGAGAGAGCTGTCACTAAGACATAATCAAGAATTACACGTGAATGCTGTGCCAATTAAATGTAGGCCTTATGGCAAACACTGGAATTGTAAGAGTGGTTTTCCCTTCAGTCTGACAGAGTATATGCCATTGTCAAATGTATGTTTTACTTTACGTTCTCAATCTTCCTTGATTATGCTCTTGTTGCACTCCTATTATTTTATTAGTAGTTAAATTATTTTAATGTTTTAAGCACAATTTTATTATTGAGTTAACTTGCTTCTTCTATTCAGTATTGACTGAATATTTGCTGCTGTATGCCAAGTGTTGGTCTGGAGGCCAATGCTGGCTCGGCAATCAAAGGGCAGATCATCTCATGTAATGACAGAATGTTCAGCATGTGTCATCACTCATTGATCTATTAACACAAATGAATTTATCTCTACCCAGTAATCTAAATTGAAATTTGGATTAGAATTAGTAAATATCTTGATTTGGGGTTCAGACTGCTGAAAGAAAAGGTCTAGTGTTTACCTGAAGGGTAACACCGTGAAGGTGGCTATAGCTGTCATGAAACATCAGAGCCATTTTGGAAAGCACAGTTGATCAAAGCAAAGATGAGAGTCCACAGGATTGTGAGAGGATGCAAATATACATAATCTATTCTTTCTGTAATGGCTCAAAGCCCAGCTTTTGCAAACCATTTCTGTCAACTAAAAGATCATAAAATACTTTTTAGCAACCAACACTTGTTTTGAAAGACAATTGACACCTGATTGGTTTTCATGTTTCTACAACTATGCAATGGACCACATTGGAGATGGAAGCAAGACAGAAAAGTACAAATTAAAGTAGAGTATAGTTTTGGCATTACCCTTCTTGACTTTCTCATTGAAACAAGTTAGGAGAAGGTAGAGGACAAATGGAGACCAAAGCCCCCATACAGTCCTATCATGTTAGAGAGGTGTTTTATTTACTTGTTTTTTAAAAAAAGGATGTGCTGAATGTGGTGGCTCACACACGCAATCCTAGCACTTTGGGAGGCAGAGGCAAAAGAGTGTTTGAGCCCAGGAATTGGTGACCAGCCTAGGCAACATAACAAGACCTCGTTTCTACCATTTTTTCAATGAGCCAGGCATAATGGTGTGCACCTATAGTCCTAGGTACTCAGAAGGCTGAAGTAGAAGGATAACCTAAGCCCAGTAGGCCAAGGCTACAATGAGCCGTGAATGTGACACTGCACTCCACCCTCAGCAACAGAGTGAGACTCCAACTCAAAAAATATATACATGTAACCATCTGGCTGTAGCTTTTTGACATTTGCCTGCTAAGCTAAGAGAAAATAAAAAAAAAAAGAAGATAGGAAAAAAACAACGATATTGATAATACCTTAACATTCCCTGTGATAGTATGACCACAGAGTTTCTTTAAACATTAAGGAGTAAAGAAACAATCTAAGTGTTCATCCACAGAATGGCAAATCATGTATTATTGCATTTATATTTGGAATTGAAAATAGTCAAACTTGCAGAAGCAGAACGTGGTATCGTGGTGGCCAGGGACTGGGGGGAAAGAGGAATGAGAAGATGTCAAAGGATACAAACTTGTAGCTATTAAATGGAGAAGTTAGAGAGAGCTAATGAACAGCATGGTGACTATAGGGGCAGATATATGTGATATCTTTCCCCACCCATCATGAGAGTCACTGCCAACACTTCTATAACACAAGACAGGTAAACAAGAGAAAAGCATAACAATTTTTTTTAATCAAAGTTTTACATGAAACAGGAGCCTTAAGAAATGAAGAACCAAATGCACACGGAACATTTTCTGTTTTTATGCTTAGGTCCAATGAAGAATGGACAGCTGCATAGCAATGTGGTTGGGCAAAAAGAGTATGATCTAGAGGTAATAGACAGAGCCTGTCTAGGTTCTTCTTGGCCTCTCTGTGTAGCATTCCTTCCTTATAGTAATGGGGGAAGGACCCCTCTAAAATAAGATTTTTTAAGAGAGAAGAAGAAGGAAAAGAGTAGTCTTTCTAGGCTTTATGGCCTGATTTAATGGAGTGAGCTTCTAGTTTCATTATGATTCAGGGGAGAAAGGTGAGAGATAGGAGGGCAGAAAAGGTCAGAGAAACCTTACTTCTGAGGTTTTCCAATCTCCTCTAGTTCAAAGGACTCAACATGTCAACGTGCCATATACCAGGTTATCATTTTCTGAGCCCCCAAAGTGATTATGGTTAATAATAATATATTGCATACTTGATATTTGCTAGAAGAGATCTTAAGAGTTCTAATCACACACAAAAATTAACTATATGAGATAATTAATACATTAATTAGCTGGATTATAGGGATTATTTTACGATGTGTGTGTGTATATATATATAAACATCAAGTTATGCACTTTAAATATGTTTCATTTTTATGCACCAATTATACCTCAATACAGGAAAGATGGTTTCTTACACTTTGCAGAAGCTTGTCAGTTTGATGAGGTCTCACTTGTCTATCTTATTTCTTATGGTATGGGCATTTAGGGTTCTGATCAGGAATTGGTTGCCTGTTCCAATTTCCATAAGGATGTTTCCTGTGTTTTCTAAGGTTCTTATATTTGAGGTTTTATGTTTAGGTCTTTGATCCATTTAGAGTTAATTTTTGTGTATGGTGATAGGTAGTGATAGTGGTACTGTTTCACTATTCTGCATATGATCAGCTAGTTTTCCCAGCACCTTTTACTGAATAGGTTCCCCTCTCCCCAGTGGTTGTTGTTGGAGGCTTTGTCAAAGATGAGTTGGTTGAGAATTTGAGCCTTTGCTTCTGAAATCTCTATCCTGTTCCATTGATCTATATGCTTGTTCTTGTACCAATACCAGGCTGTTTTGAATACTGTAACCTTATAGAAATGTTTGAAGTCTGGAAGTGTGATACCTCCTGCTTTGTTTCTTTTGCTAAGGATTATTTTTGCTATTCGTGGTCATCTATGTTTCCATATGAATTTCTGTATAGTCATTTCCAGGTCTGAGAAGAATGATGTTGGTAATTTAATGGGTATTGCATTGAATCTATAGATTGCCTTTGGTAGGATGGATATTTTAGCAATGTTGATTCTTCCTATCTATGAGCATGGAATATTTTTCCATTCCTTTGTGTCTTCTTGGATTTCTTTGGGCAGCATTTTGTAGTTCTCATTGTAATGGTCTTTCATTTCTCTGGTTAGGAAAATGCCACAGTATTTCATTTTTTTGGTAACTATTGTGAAAGGGGTTTTTATTTGGGTCTCTGCCTGTGGGCTTTTAATTTGGGTCTCTGCCTGCTTGCTGCTGGTGTATAAGAATGCAACTCTCTTTTGCACATTTATTTTGTACCCTGAGAGCAGGGAGAAAGCTCACAGAATGGGGAAAAAAATATTTGCCAACTTTATATCTGATGAAGGTCTAACATCGGGGTTCTACAAAGAACTGAAATGTGCTGAAAGGAAAAAAACAAACGACCCCATTAAAACGTGGGCAAAAGACATGAATAGACACATCTTAAAAGAAGATATACTAGCAGGCAACAGACACATGAAAAAGTGCTCAGACTCGCTAATCATCAGAGAAATGCAAATCAAAACCACATTGAGATACCACATAACCCCAGTAAGAATGGTCATCATTAATAAAACAAATAACAACAGATGCTGGTGAAGATGCAGAGAAAAAGAAACACTTCTACATTGCTGGTGGGAATGCAAACTAGTGCAACCTCTTTGGAAGACAGTGTGGCGATTTCTGAAAGAACTAGAAATTGACCTTCCATATGACCCAGCAATTCTATTGGGAATATACCCAAAAGAACTCAAATCATTCTACAAAAAAGATACTTGCACACGTATGTGTATTGCAGCTCTATTCAAGAAACGAAAACATGGAACCAACCATGCTGCCCATTGAAACTGGACTGGATAGAAAAAAAATGTGGTACATATACACAATGGAATACTATGCAGTCATAAAGAAGGACAAACACACGGGCTTCACAGCAACTTGGATGGATTTAGAGTCAATGATACTCAGTGATCTATCACAGAAACAAAGAACAGAGTACCATATGTTTTCACACATAAGCGGTCCTTGGACAACTATCATCATACTATAAAAAAGGGATTGGTAGTAGTGGGAAACCGCCAGGGGAAGGAGGGGCACACCTCATCAACAAGAGTATCTGCATAATCAACGTTTGTATACCTAACCCTGAATCGTACTCTACATCTTTAAAATAAATAAATAGATAAATAAATAACAAATAATTTTTTTAAAAAGCTGAAAGAAAAAAGAAAGATAGTATGGCACAGAGATGCAAAGCAAAGGCTCGAGAATGGTTTAAATCCTAGCTGTGCCACTGACAAGTTACATGAATATTAGCAATGTACTTAAATTCTTTGTGTTTCAGTTTCTTTTTCTCTGTAAAATAGAAGAAATAACACCACCTATACCAATCAGAAGTTTTCGATAGCATTCATAGCTATTATTGGTTTTTTTTTCTTTCTAAGTCAGAAAGCAGGATTTATTGAGAGGACAGAAAATTTTTGATAGTATTACTAGTTATTAGTAGTTATTATTAGTAAAGGAACCAAGTTTTGTTCAATAGTTATTAAAACACATACCAAAATTGAAACATAATCACAAGTAAAATACTCATGAACCTCAAATACTATATATAGTTTTTCAAAAATACAAGTCAGTGGTAGATTTTATATTTTTATCATGTATCATCTAAACAAACTTTCAAATAGGTTTTCTCTAAGACCTGCTTTATTCAGAAATTAAAAGATAGATTTCAGTTAATACAGTATTAAATGCAAAGGATCTTCTTACATGATTTTTCCATTTTTTTTCAAATGTGAAAGGAAAACATGCGGTGAAGATAGAAGTATATGTATTAAATAAAAGTTATAAGCATTAATTGAGCACCTACTAGATGAAGCAAAGTTATATATTTTCTTTAACATCCATATCCATCCTGAAATGTGAAATATTACCCATATTTTAGAAATAAAAATGTAACTTAATTAGGTTAAGTAGATTATCCGATGTCACACCACCACAGAATGACATAATTGAGAGCTGAAGTCATGTTTGTCCAAAGGTATAAAACAATAAAAATAGTTAATATTTATTTAGTGCCTTCTACATGTTCTGTTAGAAGATTCTCAACAATCGGTAATATAGGAACTATTCGCATTTTTGTTCCATAGATTAGGAAATTGAGGGTAAGAAGGGTTGAACAACTTGGCAAAGGTCCAAGAGCCAGCAAGGGATTTAAAGTCTGCCTTGGATGTAACATGGATTATAAAAATCAATTATATGTTGATGATAGACTTTGATTTTTTTAAAGTTGCATTTAAAATAAAACATTACCTGTCGATGATACATAAAACAAACTGAAATTAGATTTTATGGAAAATAATTTTCAGTTGATACAATATTATTGTTGAAAGTCCTGAAATTGCTGCACATTACTCAAATGGCAAAAAAGGATAGCTTGCTCAGAATGTAAAAATTGTCTTGGTTTATTAATATGACCACCATCTCTTACCAAGTGATGCAGACAGCAGGGACACAACTGCTGATACATGCAGGTATCTGGGACAGTTTGGAGTGGGTGAAGCACCCTGCACACAGCAGATGTCTCTTCAAAAATGTGGAAACCAGGAAGCAGAATACTGTGTCGGCAGATTTTGAAATTTGGGCACCCCATCCCTCACTGTGCACCAGACTTGCCCTGTATACAAAAGGGGGTGAGCAATACTGACACACTCTGGTTTGGTTTCCCCTCCTCCCAGTCACATGCAAGTCATCGGTCCCATGCAGGAGAAGTACTGGTCAGGGCATAGTGGCAAGGGACTACAGTCCAAGCAGAATGGGAGACAAACTTGAGCTCAGACAGGTTTGACAAAGCCTCGAATGACAGAAAGGGCCTTAGAAAGGGCCCTAGAACAAAAGGACATCAACTAGCTTCAAAGCAACAAAAACAAAGAGGGGGAGAGTTATTTTTTACATATGAGGAAGAATCAATGAAAAAAACACAGGATACCTTCAGAGTCTTAAAGAGACAGCACCAGAAAAAGCACCTATCAGTGCAGACAATGGAAGCCTCCCAGAATGACCTATTCTAGATGACTGCCACAGAACTCAAAGATTGAGTAGTTAAAATAAATAAAAAGGACCACAAGAAACTAGAAGCAAAACTCACCAAAGTCATATAGAACGTAGAAAAAGAGTATGCCAATTTCAAAAAAAAAAATCACATTCAGAAATACTGAAAATGAAGAATTTCTTCCTGGATGTTAGAAACATAATGACAAGCACATGAAGCACGACCAATAAGTCAGAGGAAAGAATCTTAGCACTTGAAGACCAAAATATAGAACTCAGCCTGTCAAAAATGTAGGGAAAAAAAGGCACAAAAAGAATGAGCAAAACCTCTGAGAGATGTGTGACTATGATAAGAAGCCAAATCTTTGCCTGCTTGGTTTCCCTGAAGCAGAAAGAGAAATTGAGAACACCATGCAACAAACATTCCATGAGTTCATCCAAGAAAACTTTCCACATCTCACTAGAGAGGTGACCATTCAAGCACCAGAGATTCAGAGAACCACAGTGAGGTATCACATGAGAAGTTCATCCACAAGACACATTGTAATCTGCCTCCACAAAGTAAGCAAGAAAGGGAAAAAAATCCTAAAAATAGCAAGAGAAAAAGTCAGACCACCTATTGAGGAAGATGCATCAAAATTGCCCCAGACTTATCTACAGAAATTCTACAAGTCAAAAAGGACTACAGTCCCATTTTTAGCATTCTTAAAGATAAGTAATTCCAGCCAGTAATTTCCCCGCCAAGCTAAACGTCATCAGTGACAGGGAATTAAAATCCTTCCCTGACATCCAATCTCTAAGAGTATATGCAACCTCCAGATCAACCCTTCAGGAGATGCTTAAGAAGGTGTTAAACACAGATACAACAGAATGGTCATAACCATCGCAAAAATACAGGCAAGCACAGAGTCAATGGAGCATATAGATTAAGCACAAAAATAAAAATATGCACATATCTAAATGCAAAAGTAAAAAGGAATCAAAACAATCCCCTAAGAGCCTTTGCCAGGGATAAACTCTCACATTTCAATAATTAATTATAATGTAAATTAACTGAATGCAGCACTGAAGAGACAAGGATTGGCAAACTGGGCAAAAAAAGCATGATTCAACATTCTACTGTCCCTAGGAAACTCATCTTACTGCAAAGGACATCTGTAGACTCAAATTTAAGGCTGGAAAATGATCTTTCAGGCTAATGGGAAACAGAAAAGAACAAGGGTAGCTAATCTAATATCAAAGCAGACGTCAAACCATCAAAAGATAAAAAGGACACTACATAATGATAAAAGGCTCAATCCCACAGCAAGAAATATCCCTCTTAAACATAGGCACCCAACACAGGAGCACCAGGTTTTATAAAAGCAGCTACTAAGTAAACTAAGAGAGGACACTGACTCCCACACAATTATAGTTAATATTCTAACAGATAATCAAGGCAAAAAACTAACAAGGAGATCTGGAACCTTAACTCAACACTCGATAAAATACATTCGATGGACATTTACAGAACACTACAGAATATACATTCTACTCATCAGCACATGGGACATACTCCAAGATATTTCACACTCTCAAACATAAATCAAGTGTGAATAAATTTGAAAAGGTTGAAATAGCACCATGCATCTTCTCAGATCACTGTGGACTAAAAATAAATATTGTCATAAACAAGATCCCCCAGAACACACAAAGACATGGACCCTAAACAACATGTTGCTGAATGACTTCAGGGTCAACACAGAAATTAAGACAGAAATAAAAATATTCTTGGGAGCAAACAAAAACAGAGACACATCTTATCAGAATATCTTGGATGTCATGAAGCAGTGTTAAGAGGAAAATTCATAGCAAGACACATACACATCAAAAAAATAGAAAGATCACAAGTAAACAGCCTAGCATTACATCTAAGGGAGCTGGAAAAGCAAGATCATTTAAATACTAATTTCAGTATAAAAATCCAGATCACTAAGTTAAAGTCAAAATTGCAGGATATATAAGACAAAAAATCCCCAGACTCACTAAAAATTAGATTAATAAAAAATAAAAACTATGCCGGGCTCAGTGGCTCAGCCTGTAATCCCGCGCCTTTGGGAGGCTGAGGTGAGTGAATTGCCTGAGCCTGCGGGTTCGAGACCCACCTGGGCAGTGAGACCTCATCTCTACAATAAATCAAAAAATCAGCCAGGCATGGTAGCGCATGCCTATAATTCCGGCTACTCGGAAGGCTGAGGCAGAAGGATCACCGGAGCCCAGCAGGTTGAGGCTGTGGTGGCCGGGAGCAGCCACTGCACTCCAGTCTGGGTGACAGAGTGAGACTCCAACTCAAAAAATAAAAATAAATAAAAAAATAAAAAATAAAAACTATAATGAGATACCACCTAATTCCAGTAAGAATGGCTATCATTAATAAGAAAATTACCACAGCTGCTGGCACAGCTGCAGAAAAAAGGGAATGTTTCTACACTGTTGGTAGGAATGTAAGCCAGTTCAACTCTATAGAAAGCAGTGTGGGGCTCCCAAAAGAACTAAAAATTGACCTTCCATACAATCCAGCAATCTCTCTTTGGAATGTACCCAGAGGAACATACATTGCTCCACTAAATGTATACCTGACACGCATGTTTACTCCTGCACTTTTTACAATACCTAAAACATGGAACCAACCCTGCAGCCCATCAAAAGTGGACTGGATAAAGAATATGTGGTGCATATACGTGATGGAGTATTACACAGCCATAAAGAAGAACAAAACCATGGCCTTTGCAGCAACTTGGATGCAATTGGAAACCATCATAGTAAGTAAACTATTACAAAAACAAATAACTTAATACCACATGTTCTCATCCATAAGTGGTCCATGATCAATAGTCACATTAGCACAAGTGTAGGACTGGCAGTTGCTGGACACTTCTAGAGGAAGAAGGGAGGGAAGGGAGGGGGCGTCATATGACAACACAAAGGGTAACTCTCCACTACCAGGGGAAGAGAGGGTCAGCTAGAAGCCCAAATTTCACGTGCATCCAGCCTACTTATGTAGTAAATCCTTACTTGTATCCTACAGCTCTATAATAAATAAATAAATTTAAAAAGTATTTCATACCAAAACAATGATAACTGTGTGAGATAATGAATATACTAACTAGTTTGATTGTGGTAATTATTTCAGTATATATATTGAAACATTACTTTTTACATCCTCAATACATTGAATTTTTTGTCATTAATACCTCAGTAAGGCAGAAAAAATGTCTTGAATTCTTGATATTTAAAAAATAATATTCAACATTTAGTTTCACAAAACTAAAAATGCACTGAATTTTTAAAAAATATTTTTTCTTAAGACAATTACTATGGTTCTGAGGTATTGCCTTAAGAAAAAGACTAATGATAAAAATCAGCTAAAATATATAACCTTGGCTTTACCTTGAAATGTTTCCAAGGGCTATTGTAAGGAAGTATTAAAAACCAAAGTGTTTGACTTCTGAGCATGTTCCTTTGCAACACAATAACAGTTAAATAGGAAATTGAAAAGTACAAGATGTGCAATTTTGTCATTACAATGTGGTGGATAGCATAAATATCCTTCCCAGAGTTAAATGAAAATGCAAAATTAAACAGCGATACTTATGCTTGGCATCACTTTTTAAGAATCCATGGGATGAGCAGTGTTTCTCATCACACATGATATTAGAAATCAAATTTTGAACTAAATTTATGACTTTAAAGATGACAACTGGCAATAAATATCTTTTTGAAAAGTGTATCGTTTCAGAGAGTAGCAGAATGACGACTATAAAAACTATTGCTATCCTGCTTTAATGTAGGCCTAGCATAAGAACAATTTTATTGTGTTCACATTAAACATTTTATTTAGACATTAAACAGAAGTTTTCTGATGTAGAATCTTTACCAAAGCTGAATGTAAGCTTGTCTGCCAATTGTTTGGATGAGGCTATCGTGTGCCAATGTCATAATAGATCTCTTTCTGGTGTGCTAACTCCTGAATAGCAAATTTTTTAAATTGTGTCCTAGCTATAATTTACAATTGTGCTGAACTAAATGAATACAGTGACTTTTCAGCAAGTAAAATAGCACTTATAGCTTTAGTGAACAAAAATACAAGCTATTTGTGGTTATATTAACATTGATCACTGTTAACTTACTTTCATACCAACTTAAATGACTATTCGCTACTATTCAGGATCATAAATAATAAAAGGGAATTTCAGACTACTATTTTATGAATGCTCAGGGGAGAGACTATATTGACTGAGACAAAAGGAAACCACCTTAAATATGGGTTCTCAGTATTTGGTTTTCTAATGTGAAGTAAACAGAGGTAAAGCATCTTGGTGATTGCATTAAATTGAGCCAATGTATTATTTTATGAAATCTAGTGAATTGTCATTGTAAGTACATACTATATGAAAATATTATTGTTTTGTAATGTTTAGAGATAATTTTGGACTACTAGGTCATGACCAGCAAGTTAAATTCATATAACCTGAATTTTGTTCATATAGCTAAAAACTTTATAATTTAATGAATGATATTTGTAGCATCCCTGTTGTACTTCCATCAACATCACAGGCAACAGAAAGATATTCTATTACCTGTTGATTCCCTTCGGGCTTGCGAAACTTTTGAGAGAGGGTCACAAATAAAATAATCACTTATGAAACAAAAGAATAATTCAAAATTAAAAATTTCAGTGTGATCTAGAAGAGGAAGCTCATAAAGAATACTTATGGAGTCATATTTAAGTTAAAAAATTAACAGCAGAAATTCACAATGAGAAAAACTTTGTTTACAAGTAGTCAGTGTCATTCATTTCTGGAAATATGTTTAAAGAGGATTCTCAGATAATCTTCCTCCAGTAAAATAAATCTAAACATTTTAGATTCAACACACACACAACCACTTGTTTAAATGTGGGAAGCTATAAAAAGATAAATCCACAAAAGTCAGGCAGTACTGAAGAGCTGTTTTCTCAGGTATACCTGCTACCCTGTGCTGGCCTGGATGGAGTCTAGATTTTCTTTTAAATTTATTTTTTTATTATAAAGATGTGGGGTACAATTAAAGGTTAGGTATATAAACACCGATCATGCAGGTACCCTTGTTGATGAAGTATGCCCCTACCTCCCCAGCAGTTTCCCTCAACTGCCAGTCCCACACCCCTCCCCTGACAGTTTTCCACTTCTGCCAATCGCTTTCTTATAGCATTATAATTATTCAGGGTCACCTTATGAGTGAGAACATATGGAACTCAGTTCTTTGTTTCTGTGATAAATCACTGAGTATGATCAATTCCAAATCCATCCAAGTTGCTGCAAAGTCCATATATTTGTCCTTCTTTATGACTGCATAATATTCCATTGTGTATATATACCACATTTTTTTAATCCAGTCCAGCTTCAATGGGCAACATAGTTGGTTCCATGTTTTTGCTAGTATGAATAGAGCTGCAACAAGCATACGTGTGCAGATATCTTTTTTGTAGAAATATTTGGGTTTCTCCAGGTATATTCCCAATAGGGGAATTGCTGGATCAAATGGAAGCTCAATTTCTAGTTCTTTCAGCAATCGCCACACTGTCTTCCAAAGAGGTTGTACTAGTCTGCATTCCCACCAGCAGTGTAGAAGCGTTCCTTTTTCTCCATATCGTCGCCAGCATTTGTTGTTGTTTGTTTTATTAATGATGGCCATTCTTATAGGGGTTAGGTGCTATCTCAATATAGTTTTGATTTGCATTTCTCTGATGATGAGTGAGGCTAGATTTTTAAGAGCTTTAAATAGGAATCATGAAACAAAGTTTAAAGTGAAAATACCTATATTCAAGTGGGTCTGAACCCACAATTCACATTATACATGAAACCTCAGAAACTTTATGTTAATGATTTAGTTGAAAGCGATGCTCACAGCCCTGGCAGATACAAATGCAACTCTTCATGGGAAGGAATCTCAAATTTCTAATGATGAAAATTTTAACTATACAAATTACAAAAGAATGACCCAGTCAATCAGCAAATTAAAGATTGTTGATGAGAAATATAGTTATAAAAATAAACATTTGGAATAATTAATATTCGGCACATAAAAAGAAATTAATAAATACAAAAGAGAGAGCTAAAAGTCAAGGAGATCTAAATATATTTAACATTCCAAAACAATGAATAGAAGAATGGAGGAATTATAATTAAAAAAAAGATAAAACCTGAGAAATTTCTAAAAACAATTAATGACACTAATTCTGAGATTCAACTGCCCAATTAATACCATTTGTATGTGTATATGTGTTGGTAGAGTGAAACTGTAGAACAATAAAATCAAAAAGAAAATATTTAAAGCAACTGTAAAAAAATGAAAAGAAAGATTGAAATCCAATAGCTCAAAAACAGCAATGCAAACCAAAAAGAAGCAGAATAATACCGCTAAAGATAAAATATTAATTCAAAATTATATACCCAGTACCAACATATTTCAAGAACAAGGGTAAAACAAAGATTTTTTTTTTTCAAACAAATTAAAATGTAGAGAGTATGCAACCGATATATTTTCACTGAAAGTACATTTAAAGAATATCCTCAATAAAGAAGAAAAAAGAAAGTTTTGAAGTTTGAAAGCAATGTTGAGAAAAAAATTGGTGAACATGTCTAATTTAAACCAACATGAAATATGTAAAACAACAAAACTGTTGTAGAATTTTTACTATATACAAAGTTGAAGATCAAGCCATAGAAAGCAAGAGCAGCCAGGCTTGGTGGCTCAGCCTGTAATCCCACGCTTTGGGAGGCTGAGGTTGAGTGGATTGCCTGAGCCCTTGGGTTCAAGACCCGCCTGGCAACTTGGCGAGACCTCATCTCTACAATAAATCAAAAATTAGCTGGGTGTGGTAGCATACACCTGTAGTTCCAGCTACTTGGAAGACTGAGGCAGAAGGATTGCCGGAGCCCAGTAGGTTGAGGCTGCGCTGGCTGGGAGTGGCCACTGCACTCCATTCTGGGCGACAGAGTAAGACTGCTACTCAAAAAAAAAAAAAAAAAAAAAGCAAGAGCATATAAGTGGGAGGAGATTGATTTCTTTCTTTGTCCCTTTTTCTGAATACTCATGCTATCCTCTGCATTTTGTCTCCTGTGTTGTAGGGTCTTCTCTCAGTTTCTTTGCCCCCACTTCCATGTACCATTCCTCAGTTTTTTTTAACTGTCTGTTCTCTCATTCGGCACACTGTCCTTGAGATCTTAGCAGCCTCACAAAGCCAAATAACTGTATATTCTTTGTAACTCCCAACTGAGGTCTCCAGCTCAGTCCCTCACGCAGAATTTCAGTTCAAGTTTAGCAAGTGCTCTTGCAAGTATCCACGACCATTATAACAGCATTTCAAATTAAGCACAAAATGAGACCTCCCAAGATTTTCTTTTCTTTTCTTTTGTGTTTATTGCAACAACGTTCATACTTGTCATGTTTGGGAATATTATTAGTGAGAGCGTTGACTCTCTACCATCCAAATTCTGCATTCATCAAGTTCTTGAAATTCATGACACTTCCTATCATTTCACTCTTCATTCTTCAGAAAGAACAATTACAGTAATATCCCAATTCAGATCATACTTGCATCCCATGCCATACCCAACCCCTGCCTTTGCTTCAAGCCATCAAATTCACCACTAACAGAGTTATAAGGATAAACCACTGCTGGAATCATCACACTGGCATGGTATCAGAAAAGTACCAAAGGTTAAAAAACATTTATGGATTAAAGTCTAAAGCTTTTTGTTCTGGTATGTGCATTTCTTCACCATTTGTCCTCTGTACATAAAAGGTATTCCCTCAGGGGAAGGATTTCATTGAAGTGAGCTATGCAGAGGAACCCCAGAACTGACTTGCTAATAACAAATTCTCCACAGATATGGCTCTAGAAGAAGACAGTAGAGCAGGGCCTGCTGTGGGTTTCCAACCCGGTGTCCACAAGATACAAGGAGGCCCATGTATAGAATTTAGAGGGTTGAGAAAGGCTAAAGAATTGTACGGGGACAAGAGGTTGGGAAGATGTTGGTTGAACCAGTGAGACTATGAGTCCCCGTGTGAGTGAGTGAGTGCATGGAAAATTTTGTGTAGATGCTAGTGAACAAGTGGGCATGTGAATGACTGGCTGAGTGAAGGCTAGGGAGCTAGTGGCCAGGACTCTCCTGGTGCAGTGGCTGGTGCCACAGTTGCTGGGTTTGGCCCCTAGTGGTTCCCGGGAAGCAGAAGCTGAGCACCATTTTCTTTTTCTTTTCTTTTTTTTTTTAATCAACAAATCCTCCCTGGGAAGAAAATGCTGGGAAAGACTGTCTAAGTAGGGACTCGTGAGCAAGTGGCCAAATCCCTGCTGCAACAGCTTCTCTGCTTCGTTCCTGGCTCTTGCCAGGATGCAGAAGACAAGTGCCATTATGTTTTAAATGGACAAAAGTGATGGGGAGAAAATATCACCCCAGGCTCTCCCTCACCGGTGCAGCAGGAGAGAGACTGTCGGCTCCTGGCTTTGCCCCACCACTTCAGTGCCTGGCAGGGCACTGGCAGCTGGGGCTGAGGAGGAAGCCCAGAGGCAATGTCCCATGAAAGAGGACAAGAGAGGAACCCTACCATCATCTTGAAGGTGGGGCAGGAAAGTGCTCTGACTTGCTTACCATGGAACAACAGATTCAATTTCTGTGACAGGCGGATCTACTACTCAGGGACTGATCTTGACCCAGAGGGAATATCCTGAAATCACAAACTTTGGAGGGACCTGACAGGTGCTGAGTTCTAGGTGCTGCATCCCCTACCCTGATCCAGCTGTGGGACAAAGGGTGGGGCCAGAAAAAGACAAAGAAGAATTCCAAAGAGATCAGTTGTGAGTCTGGGGCTGACCCAAACCCTCTCCTCCTCAGCAATCCTCTGAATCTCAGACCCACACAGCTGGGTGACGACTGAGAGGGAAAAACCCAGGCAGAGCCTGGAAGTAAGTCACAATAGGAGAACTCCATTTCAGGATAGACCTGGCTGAGGCACCCCAACACAAGTACATACCTGAGGAAGAAACAATCCTGTACCTTCCCACCGGAGGAGATCTCCCTGACCATATGAGAGTAGAAGGGTAGGACTGAAGCCCCACCTACCTCCACTGCCCCTCCTCCTTCCCTGCTAAAGACACCGAGGAGTGAAAGAAGTGGCTCTGCAGGAAAGACTGATTAAAGGAACAATTACAGACCCTGTAACAAGATAGCAGGTTTTAAAAATTTTGTTCAATTTTTAAAAATATTTAAAATTTTTTTGACTGTTAGTTTGTTAGCTCATCTATTTTTTAAATATTTTTCCATTGTGCATGAATATGTATGTGAGAGCTGGAACTGCTCTCCCCAAAATATATTTTCTTTTTCTGTTTCTTCTTTTATTTGCTGTTTTTTGTTTACGTGTGTATGTGAATGATTGAGTGTTCATCTTTCAATTATGTTGTTGTTAGTTTGTTTTTGCTCTTTGGTTCTTCTGGGTTTTTTATTTTCATTTTTTATAGCTTAAGTTATGTGTCAATATATGTGTGAGGGTTCAACCTGAATTCCACCCCCCCCACCACTGGTCTTTCTGTTTTTCTTCTCTATTCACTTTATACTAGGCGTGTGTGTGTGTGTGTGTGTGTGTGTGTGTGTGTATTTAGCTTTTTTGGGTTTTTTTGTTGTTGTTTGTTTTGTTTCACTTTGTTGTTATTCCAGTTTGTTTTCGTGTGTGTGTGTATGTCTGTGTATGTGTGCTCAATTGTTTTTTGCATTGCTTTCTGCTTTGCATGATCATATAGAGTGGTGGTGGGGTATATGTCTCAGGAAACACATACCACAATAAGTGAACATTGTAATTTGCAAGTAGTTTCTGAATCCTAGCATCCTATCTCCTACTTTATTCAAATTTCAAAAACTACAAGAGAGAGCAAAGCTTCCCATCCACCATCCAATTTCAAAATAGAATAAATCCAGAGCCTAGATCAGGGAAAAATAGAGGACTGATAAACATCATAATGGAAAACTTCTCCTACTGACACTGAATAACAGAACTAAAGAGAAAAAATAAGAGAACTGCCAAAAATAAGGAAAACCCAAAGGAAGACCTCAGGCAATTTGAAATGTACCAAAGACAAAACTCCTGAAAAATCAGACCTTGGTGCCCAAACAATGGAAGTCACCAACAACTGGCCCCAGAATAAGACATGGATTATGGAATGGATGGAAAGAGTGAATAAGACTCAAGAAAGACAATATACAACTCTGAAAGTACTTGAAACAGAGATTTTGGTGATCAACAGTTTCATCCAGGAAATAAGCAACAAGATGACAAGCATGGAAAGTAGAACTAATCTAGTTAAAGAAAGAATCTCAGAACTTGAAGACCAGAACATGGAATTAACCCAATCTGTAAAAACTATAGAAAGAAGACTCAGAAAGAAAGAACAAAGCCTACAAGAGATGCGTGATTATATCTAGAGGCCGAATCTATACCTGATTGGTATCCCAGAAGAAGAAAGGGAAATGGGGAACAACTTGGAGCAAGTATTCCAAGAGGTAATCAAAGAAAACTTTCCCCATCTCACCAGAGATGTGACCAGCCAACCACAGGAGATACAGAGAACCCCCCACAAGACATCAAATGAGAAGACCAACTCCTAGACACATATTAATTTGCCTACACAAAGTAGGCATAAAAGAAAAAATCCTAAAGGCAGCAAGAGAGAAAGATCAGATTACCTACCAAGGAAACCAATCAGAATAGCAGCAGACCTATCAGCAGAAACACTACAAGCAAGAAGGGACTGGAGCCCTATATTCAAAGTACTCAAAGATAAAGAGTTTCAACCAAGAATTTCCCATCTAGCTAGGCTCAGCTTCATCAGTTTATACTAGGCGTGTGTGTGTGTGTGTGTGTGTATGTGTGTGTGTGTGTGTGTGTGTGTGTGTGTGTGTGTGTGTGTGTGCTTGTTTCCTCTATGAGGCTTATGAACATACAAATAGCTACTCAAGGAAAAAAATGTTAACTAAATGTACAGTCAGAATGATACTTTCATCAGAACTGGAATTTCACTGGATATTTGCACAGCAAAGCTGTGGATACCATAGAACTGAGTCTTCTGCAAATGAGATGTGAATGTCAATAATTGCAGGGTCTGAACAGGCATGACAGGCATGAGTTTTAAAGTCAGATTTGACTATTTGTTTGATTATAGATTTTTTTGTGGTCATTAAAAAGAGAGACTTAAAAGAGCTTTAAGAAAAGTTTACCGCATACAGCTATTTAAGGCTTCCACCCCTCTGCACAATTTTGGTGTTTCTATTCTTTCTTGTACAGTTGGTGTAAAAAGGGCTGTAAATGTATAACTATATGAATATTCATTTAAAAATAAAAATATACTTAGATATTTTTTCCCTTTTCTGAATCTGATTCCACATTGTTGCCTGAGTCATTTTTCTAACACATGTTCATGATATGTTGATGAAGCATATACACACTGTTTATCATTTCTCATGAGATTATGTCTAGACCTCTTGCTGGACATTCAAGGCCCTACAGAATCTGTCTCTATTTCAGCTTCCCCGCATTATCTCATATTACTTGCCAATATGAACTTTCACAGCAATTCTGCTCTTCAAAGGAGAACTCACTGCTCCTAAATGGCCACAGGCTTTCTCATCTCTAAAGCTCTCTTGACTTACAGAGCTACTCAGTGTGGGAAGTTCTTTCGCCTTTCTCTGTCCTCTTAACCATAAACCCTTGTTAATCTTTAATTTCACCGTCAGTCAATTCTTTTCCTAAATTCCTCTCACTTTTATTTGCATCACAGGATTTATGCTTTAAGTAAGCATACTCCTCTTTTAATGTTTCTTGAATATTTCATATGCATAAACTCCACCTTCTTCATGAAACGTGTTCTCTTCACAGGCATAAATAAAATGAAAAGACATAATTTTTCCCTTCGTGTGATGTGGAAAGCCTGGGTAACCCTCCCTTCTCCCTCCATTTGGCACTCCCATTTCCCCTGTCTCCTAGAGAAGTTGTGCCACAGAAACACCATACCACCTTCTTACTATGATGTTTTAAAAAATGCTTAGAAAGAAGCATCATTGGTCATTGTGAACACCTCCACTAGAGACTGGCAAGATTTTTCTGTCAAGAGTCAGAGAGTAAACATTTTGGGTTTTGCAGGCTGTTTGATCCCTGTAGGAGCCGCTCAACTCTGCCGTCGTAGTGCAAAAGCAGCTGTAGAGAATCCACAGACCAGTGAGTGTGACTGCTCCAAATATATTTTATGACACTGAAATTTGAATTTACCTTTTACATGTCACAAAACAGTTTTCTTCTTTTGATATTTTAAAACAATGAAAAATGTAAAAACCATGCTTAACTCAAGAACCTTACAAAAGCAGATGGTGGACTGAATTTGGCCAGAGCCATGGTTTGCTGACCTCTGACTGAGATAATTATTTCCTAAGTTCTGGTCCCTAGACCATCTGCATCAGAATCACTTAGGGTTGAGAGAATTTACAGAAAATGTAAATCAGTGAAGGAGAATTTCTAAAGACACGAAGGATACTAAAAGAGCTGTGGCTTGCTGCATCTAGAAAGGCTATGATGTTTTAGCCTTTTGAGTTAGTATTTAGGAACCAATGAGCTAGGTTCTAACAGGAGAGGACAATGACATAGCAGACTCTTTAGGCACCCACTTTATGGGACTCACAACCCAAGAGGGGTGATATCAATAGCAGAGACCCCATGCTTTAAATCAGCATTTTAGAATCTTTCTCAATGCAAAACAAAATGTAAAGTCCAGGGTTTCCAAGTGTTGGCACTTAAAATATGTTATTGAGAATATCAGCAGATATGGTGAATCTTTATGTAACTTAAATGCTGCATAAGTAGAATGTATTCACGGGGAAGGAAAAAAAAACCCCACACATTAAATATAATGTGTATGACACTAAAATGTAAAAGAGAAATGATCTTCATATTTCTGCCCCAAATGAAAACCTCTGTAGCTGAGGCCTTTGTTACCCACAACACATTCAGGAGAAATCATTTCATACATTATGAGCAAACAGTTCTGAAGGGCAGACAGAATATATTTCTTGGATAACCTCATTTACCTGATATACTGAATTATAATAAAAACATTTTTTAGGAAGGCAAAGACCATCTGGAAGGCTGGCACACAGGGGGTGTTTTCACCAATGTGAATCAAGTGAGGCGAGAATGACTCCACTTGAGTAGGGTTGATAGGTTCTGATCTATAGACCACATGCATTTTGCAAGTTATTCCCAAACTCTAAAGAAAAGGATTGAAGCAGGGAAACAAAAGGGAATGAAAGTTTCTAGTTAACTGGGGGCTCCACCCTAACTTCTAACAGTAGTCAAGATTTATTGAGCAACTATGCTAAATGCTCTACATGGATTTTCTTGTTTAATCCTCATAGTAAGCATATCAATAGCTACATTATAGATAAGGAAAAACAGAGGCTTGCAGATCCTAAGGCACATACTGAATGAAGATCTCACAAGTCAAGTGAACAACCAAGACTGGAAGTCAGAGTTTGTATCTGAACAGTTGTACTAGGTTACTTCCCAGCACCATCACTTTGGAAGGAAATCAGGCTTTGGTGAGTTTTCTTTAACTCCAGCTGAGGAAGAAACCAGTTGTATAAACTCTGGACAAATGGGCAGAGCTTCATGTCAAAAAGGCCGGCACTATGGCATGGCACTGTGCTAGGTCAGGAGAGGGCAATGTCATAGTTCGCTTAGGACACTGAATCTGCCTCGACAGCTCTGGACCACTCTGCCGGGAAGTGATATGATGGTTTTGGCTTTTATAGTAATCCAGATTCCTGATAGCAAGGGAAAATGACAGAGAAGGCACCTTGTAATCTATATCTCACAAGACTTCCAGCCAAAGAGAAGGACTTAACAGAGGCCACTGCAGACTTGATTAGAGAAAGTGTCCAGATTCTGGTGGAGGTGGACAAGAATGTCAGATGAAAGCTGACACTCCAAATACATATTCAGGGGACACCCAACCATTCTTAGTCAAGACAGCCACCAATACATAGTAAACAGAGATTGATGAACCCTAGGAAAACCATGATTTGACTGTGGCTGTGTTTAAGACACCTAAGTTAACTGCTAGTAAACTGCATGTATTTGACAAGATTGCGTATGTTCAGGGTGGTATGGCCGTAGACATAACTGCATACATTTGAATCAACATTTTCTTTTTTTAATCTTTATTAATTTCTCAAATTACAGAATGTCTTCAAGTATCGCTCAGGGGGATAACATGGAACTAATTAGACCAAACATTGTTTATCTCACCATGCCTGATGAGGTAGAGCAGAGAAGTTCTCCCTAACACTTGGGGGCACTGTTTTGAATTACATTAAAGTACTTTCAGACATTTTGGAGTTACAGTACAATGCTACTTTTATGATATCATAATGAAATGATAAAACAAAGTTTAGCTATGTGTGGTATACATAACTATCTTTATAGCGTAATATAATATTTTTAAATAACAGGAATGATAAGCATAATTTCTAATCCCTTCCTTCAGGAACATGGTTTTATTTCTCTGTTAGAATTCATGGGGATCTTTTGGTTTTTGTTTGTTTCTTTTTAGAGATAGGGTCTTACTTTGTTGCCCAGTACTGTGGTAAGATCATGGCTCACCACAGCCTTGAACTCCTGGGCTCAAGCAATCCTCCTCCCTTAGCCCTGCAAGTAGCTAGAACTATAGGCGTTGTCATTTCACCTGGCTAATTTTAAAATTTTGTGAAGACAGGGTCTTGTTATCTTGCCAAGACTTGTTTTGAACTCTTGGGCTCAAGTGATCCTCCCAATCTTGGCATCCTAAAGTGCTGGGATTACAGGCATGAATCACCACACCTGGCCTAGAATTCATATTGTTTAAGCATTTTACAAGAGATGTATATAAGTTCTAAAAATTTTCTTTTGCTAGTACTTGTGAATATACCACTTTTATACACAACTTTTTTTTTTTACATATGTGAAAGTAAAGCTCACATTTTCCATCTATCACTCTGATATTTGTTTTTAATTTCCTAAATTTCTCAAGGAGTAAATTTAAATTCTAGGCTCTCAAGCAAAAATATCAAACAGAGCCTCCTTATTTATGAACACTTTTGGGGCAGCTTGGATAACTCATTCTTCTGAGGAAAAAAGAGGAACCTTGGCAGGTACCTATTCCCTTAATTTGATACAAGCTCAGATGCTGGGCATCTTCTGGTTTCTGTAAAAACACTGGAAGTATGACTTTCTTTCGTGTGATTGACTGTCTCAGAAGTTTGATTGCTCATAGTTCCCTCACTTGCCTTCCACAGGCAGTTTTTTAGTGTGTTCAAAAAGGCCATTAACTGATTTCTATCAACTCCTGCAGTTTAGAGACCTTTGTTGAAGTAAGCTTTCTTAGGAGCCTTAGGGAAGGTTTTTATTAATTTGATATAAATCCCTTCTACTCAATTAGGAGTTTCTGTCACTGGGCCAGGATCATTCAATGGATCAAACTGCATATTGGAATATGCAAACTTTAATTTGAATATGAATCTCTTGGGGATGTTAAAATGTAGATTATGATTCAAGAGGTCTGAGGTAGGATGTAAAATTACCTGGTATCCCAGGTAATGAGGATAGTGCTGTACCACACTTTGAGGAGCAAGGGACTGCTATAAGGTTAACTGAGAAGGCTCAGCAAACATTGCCTATAGCAAAAAGAAAAGATCTGAGGCAACAAGAGTAGAGAAGCTACTTGGTCAGGGAAAGAGTCAGAATGTTCCTCAATGGAGAGAAACAGTACTTGGAATTTTGGATGACAGTTTTTTTTTAAAAATATGTATGCCTCTCCCCCCAAGCTAGATGTTTAGACATTCCTGGCCTCTGGGCTCTAAATATTAGTAAGAATTCAGTCTTTAGGACAACTGATGAAACAAAAATTTCTTCAATAAAAAATATAAGTTCCTGGCAAGATAGTGACAGGGCAACCTGGTCTATGAAACCCTCTGCAAAGGAGAACTGTAGTGGGTCTCTGGCTCTCTCCCTGGGGGCTGCAGACCCCAACATCGCAGCCTGCTCTTCACACGGAGCTTGGCCATTGCCACCGGTGGGGCATTGCAGCAGTCTCGACAGCCACTGCAGTGCAGACACAGCAGCCGCCGGCGCCGCACCGCGGCCTCCATGGTGGCCATAGCACATCGCGCCACCTGTGCCCGAGGTGATCTATGACTTCAGTCCTTGAAGCCCCTGCAGGGAAGATCTGCTGGTATCACTGCCACCTCTCCTGCGACCATGACGTCCTGCCAGCCGGGGGTTTCCTCCTGTGTGCCCTGAGGCAGGCTTCCATCTCCAGCCTCTGCTGGTTCCTGTCCAGCTCCACCCCCTCTGGGGTGAGCGGCTGAGATAGCACCACCTGCTGCCGATTCAAGGTAACAACACCGAAATGGGAGAAACAAGCTTGAAAAACAGACACAGGCCAGAGTGGTGAACGGAGGGTGATCTGAACTGTCCTTCACAGCAGGCCAGAGGCAACTGACCCTAACTGCGAGCTAATTTACCAGCTTGAAAAGAAAGCTAGAAATCAGAGCTGAAAGGATATTGGACTTAAATGAAAAGTCTCAGAGTGTGCTTGATTGGTTCTGTTAGTTTAATGATTTAATTCTATTCCTACTGTATTGTTCTTTTTTTTTTCTTTTTTCCTCTTCCTTTTCTTCTCTCTGCAAACCACATCTTTGTATAGAGGAACAGCACACCAATAAGGCGGTTGGTTAGCTTGTATGTTAGCATTATTATATACCTTATTTTTTTTGTATGGGAGTTGGTTAGTCTGTAGCTGTGGTATATTGTTTTTATCTGTTTCAGTATAGGTCTCTCTCTCGATTTGTTGGTACACTCGTTTGTTTCCCCTCTTACTCCTCTATCTCTCCATCCCCCTCTTCAACCCACTGTCTGCTCCATTCTCCTCCCTCTGCTAACCACATTTTATTTCGGGGAGTAAACCTACAGCCCCACTGCATGGACAGATTCCAAGGCAGTGGGAAGTGGGTTTCAGATTATCCATACACCTGTCAGCGAATACGAGGACCTGCAGATAGATTTTGAATCACAGCTCCCCCATTAAATAAATCTCAAAACTGCAAAAAGGGCTATCCCCAACTTACAGTACAACTCTAGAATTGAACAAAGTAAGAGGGCATACATAAAGAATAGGAGATTGA